>NW_009910785.1:70284-118295 GCF_000696875.1 Nestor notabilis
CATCTTATTGTGAGTGAAGGTACCCTAATTCACTGTTACTTTGTAGAGGAAAATGGGGTTATTATACAGCTAAAAACATTGCTGTTTAGCAGAAGAAATGGTAAGAAAATTGTAATTTCTTTTGGCACCAGCTGGTTTCTTGTAAGTCAAAATGAGATGGAAGCTGAGGAGGTCAGCATTGAAGTACGGTCAAGGTGCTGCTGCAGTGATGGTGACATCAGCTCTAACCTCTTGGCCCCTTACTTGTATCTTTACAGATCTTATTTCCCTCTTCAGTACATAGGGGCCTATGTCCATGAATAGCTGTATTCATTTCTTCAGTTTGGCTATTTCTTAGATGAAAACATCTGCTGCTTTCTTCCAAAGCCGAGCTTTTGTGTAAGATATATGACTTTGTCCAAGGTCTCTTACACAATTGTAATGTTTTTTTCCATCATACCAATGTTTCATCTGCTTTTGGTACCTGTTTGAGTCTGGTTTCCATGTTTTGGGTTTGTTTTTTATCTTTAACTTGGGATTCCAGGCAAGGTTTTCACTGATTTAAATAAATAGAAGGATTAGCTGAAGGGCTATGCTGCTTGTGATTGATTCTTAAAATAATTTCACATAGTTTGGACTGGCCTTTATCCTCTTCCTTCTGCTGCATTTATTGAAGTATTTAAACTGATAAAAACTTATTTGGGCATTTTCTGAAGGAGTCATAGTTTCTAGAATCTTAAATGTCATTTTATATTTGCAGTCAGTATTTCAACTGCTGATCAACAGCTGTAGGTATATGTGTACAGATCTGAACTGTACACATATATAGCCTAATACAAATTGCTTGACCATCTCAAGGAGAAATGTTATTTTTCAACTGTGTGTCAGTTCCTATGTGACTTTCCACTGAAGATTTCTGGAAAATGCTGTGCTCTATTTATGCAAGATTGAAAATGTAAATCCTGTTTACATGTGATCTATCCATGGTCTAAGAATGTGGGTTGCTACTGTTTGGATCTTATGTGTTCAGAGAGCTTTATTCCTGAGCCCTCCATAAATGTGAATAATCTATGTTGTTTAAAGGGTCGTGGGCCACACTTACAGTGCTGAACACTATCTATCTTGTCACCATTTAATTTGTGTTGATTTAAATGGATTATTATTTATGATATACTGAGCACTCTTTACATACTTAGCATTTGCTTTTTGGTTTGTTATTAATTTTTAAACAGTGTGTTGAAAGGCTCTGTAATTGGTCCACTCAAACACTGCCAGTTACAGAAATGAAGTAACTGTGCAGGGCTCTCAGTAAAGCAGCTGATTATGTTTAGCTTAGAATCAACAGAATGTTTTTCTGTGCGATGCCTAAAAACTTGCTTATTTGGGTTTTTGTTTGTATTTTTATTTAGTTCTCTGAGCAAGGTTACTTAAAAGAAAATGTACCTGAGAATATGTGCATTTTTCAAGCACATGTTAAACGGTATCAGTTGGTAGTGCCATGGACTTTGTTCATTCTGTGAAAATGGTGAAATAGACGACCTCTGACTTCATTCTTAGAAAGCTACACATATTTGCTCGTGTCGGTAAGGTATTACAGTGGTGCTTTACTATCTCTAAAGGTAGAAAGAACTTCTGAAAAATGAAGTTTATGATCCTGTTCCATTAAGATATATGGAGCTTTTTAGCACACTCCAAAATGAATTTAAACAGAATCTGCTAAGGGAAATAATCTGTTGCTATACCTGCCACAAATTCTATGAGTCCAATTGACCCTTTCCATTTTTGGCTGGATTAGGTTGGTCTCTACATCTCCTTATGAAATTCAGTATATCAGATACTGCTGTCTTGTCTTATAATCTTGAGAAAGACATGAGATTCTTTCTCATTTCTAGATATTTCACCCAAAACCCAAACACCTAAACTGACTGCATGTATGTCCCTAATAGGTTAAATATAAACTGAACACCAGTATTTCCAATAGATGATTCTCCCAGACGTGCTGAGCACCAGGACAGAGGGAAAAGGTCAGGGAGTTAAATTTATTTTTGCAGTTGCAACCCAGTGAAGAGGAAATAAGAGTTTGCACATCTCTAAACATTTGAAATGGATTTAGCCAGAATTCACACATTCCTCAGTCAGTACTTTCCCATGTACAAATAAGATTAAAGCTTTTTGACGTAGGGAATAGAACTATAGTGGTTTAATCAACTGCTTTAATATGGTTGCCACTCACAACGTCAGATGTGCCTTAGGTATTGTAATATGAGCATTTATCCAGTAAGGGCACTGAGGTTACTAGTTAATTGTATACCATACTCAGAGCTCTGAGACAGCAGCAACTGCTGCTTTTGATTTTTATCAAACTCCACAGATACAGATACATGCTGAAAACAGTTTTCCTCCACAAACACACTAAAGATTTTTAGTGCCTTGATTTATGGGCAGTGTGAGGTATCCTGAAGTCTGATTATTTTTCAGTGGGTAGGATACTCAGCACTTTCTAAAATTCAGAGTTCTACAAGATTATCATTTGATGATTATTGAAACTGATGGCTTATGATTATGATTTTAATAGGGAACTGCTTATCCAGCCATACAAGTAATTTGAAAAATGCAAAGGTAACATCTCTTTCATGTGTTTGTTCTTTACCATAGTTCCATATGTTTACCATTTCAGTCTCTTGCTCTCTGGATGTGTACAGTTTAACCTCTACTTGCAGTTTTGCATCAATGACAACAGCAGTTACTTTATGGTGCAAAGCAACTTCAGTAATTAGTTTTGCTTTTCCCAAGGTCTGTTAGAACATGACTATGCTGTGTACTTGATGCTCCAGTGATGAATTGTAATAGCATCTATTACTGTGTCAGAAATGGGCTAGCTTTGCTAAGGCTTATTATTGACCACTTCTGTGAAGTCAGATGCTGAGCTTTGGCATTGTGTTGAGGTGAGCTGAGACTAAACCCAAAATCTGGTTTGACTTCTGTGTGAAAACATTGTGGAAGAAATACTGTTCTATTCACCAAAATATTGAAGGATCTAAAACTAGAAAAGCTTTGGGATTGGCACTAGAAACGTGTGTCTCACTGTGAAGTATTCCAGAAATGCCAGAAATAATGCTTGTCCAAGTAAGTTTAATGTAATGTTGAATTTTTTCTGGGTCTTTTTTTGTCTTGACTTCATTCAAGAGACTTGATAGCATTCAGACTACTATAATTATTATTATTAGGGTTACAGTGGGCAGCTGAGATGTGCTAACGAATGGGTACCTGAATAAGAGTCCTTGCAATTGATTATGTCACCTACCACTAGTCTCAATCACATTGTTTTACCAGTTTACATTTACAGAGAGAATACATGCCATACATGCCATTTACAGAGACAATACCACTGCATGCAGGGGAATTCCTTCTCATTTTCTGCGGTATAGATGGTAGCAGAGTTTAACACCTGAAATTCCAATTAATGCCTGACATCCCTTGCTAGAAGGTTGTCTGTAGTTTCTGTTTTGAAGGTGACTTCATTATCTGCAGTACAACTTTTAAAACTGGAGACACAATGGCTGTTTGGCTAGAGCTTTGAGAAACTTTATCCTAAAACTCTGAAGGTCTATTTTGCAGACATCCTGGTTTGGCTGCCTGTTGGAAGACCTGCTTTGTCTGCTTGAGAAGCAATCAAATTAGGAAATAAAATACTGCATTGCTAAGGCCTAATGAGGTTATTTTGTGCAAGTTCCAAAAGAATCAGAATATAGCATACAACCAGTTTCTACAGCTCAGATCACAAATGAACATATCCTCAAGTGTGGAAAGATTGCTGCTGGCTGGCCTCCCACTGAACAGTGTATTAATTACAGAAATGGCATTTCTATATTGCACTTTGATATGCTTCTCTTTTCACGTTTGACTAGTGTTTATTTGTTCCCTGTTTTCTCAGCTTTGCCTAACCTTGTCAGAAATCTTTTATGCACTAGTTCTCACCTTCCTCAAGAAATATGCCTGTTGGTATTTTAACTGTTGGTTCACACAAAATCCTGGAAACTATCTGTGCTTTTACCTCAGTTGTGTGAATTCTTCTGCTGTTATAAGTCAGTAATACTAACACTGCAACCTGTCTGAAGTTGCAAATTTACCAGAGTTCTGCAAGACTGAACACTAGGCCGTGCCCAGAAACCTATGATAAATGAGTGCTTGCGTATCTCCTGTCACCCTTGATGGTGCATCACAGACAGCAGCTACATTCCTTGCTGCTATCGCCACCAGAAGTAGTAAAGTATTTTGTATTACTTTCTTTCTTTTAGAGTCAAAGTAAGGATGATGTTCTACCATACATAGTTATAAGCACAATTAACTGCTAACCAAAATTCTAGTTAGAAGGGTCTGAAAACTTTGCTCCATCACCTATTTTTTTAAAACTCTTCCACCTTAAGCCATTTCTTACCAATTGGGACTAGTTTTGAGAAGATTTTCAATCTGAAAATATACTATTGCCTCATTACTTTGCACATTAATCTGATACCAGTCTCAAAACATCCTTTGTAAGGAAAATGAATAAGCAAGTGGACAGGTTAATTGATACTTCTATAAATGAGGCAGGAAAAGGCCATGAAGTACCAGAAATAAATGATATATAGTGCAGTGTGCTGGGACCTATAAATGGTTTCAGTTATATTAGATATAAGTGAGTTTGACAAGATATTCCATACAGATACATAACACGGTGTTCACAAATATCTTTCCTGAAAACCAAGAAAAGTTCAGCTGAATATATCTTCGGAATGCACTGATGTACTGCTTTGCCATCACAAATGAAGTTTCCTTCAAAGCATTCAGTCAGCATCCCCTCAGCGAGTTACAACTTTCAGTTTACACCCTGGAGCACTTGAAGAAAATGTATATTTAGACAGTGACAGAACAGCAGTTTCAGATAGGCAACTTCATCTTGGTTACTTCCCTAAGGCACCAAATTTGTGGTGCCAGATTTAACCAATTTGTTAATGCCTTTTGCCTTTAGCAATTTCATACTTGGGTTGTCAAGCACATTTGTTATGTATGTTCAAGCAAAGCCTGCAGTAATGAAAAATACCTTATCCTACAAGTTATTCATCTCTTCAGTTCCAAACTTAGAGCTGGAACTTTTGCGTATGACCAGTAACTGATATTTAGCCTTTGGTGGTTTTCACCTAAAGATAGGGGAGACTTAACCAATACAGGAAAGTGATGTTACTAAAGGAAGGAGAAGCAAACAAATCTAAGAATAAGTGTGACAAATGTCACAGGAAAAGACAGTTTTAGAGGGAAAACCAAAAAACTGGAAGAGGTAAAGGGAAAGAAGAATGTATTTTCAAGTTGGAATAAAGGTAATGGAGGATGTGGGTGTCCTGATACGTTAATAGGAATTGCCTATATAAGCTTATATATATTATTCATATATATAATGTATGTATGTTTAATATACAAAAATAAAAATATAATCAAATTGCAATGGCAAGACTTAAAAGTTTAGAAAATACCATTTTGGATTAACTATGAAATCTTAATTTTGACTACCTTTGTACTGAAAATGAAACAAATAGGCTAGGGGTGCAATGGAGAAGCAGTAGGCTTGTCAGGCAGTGTAGTTCATGTGAAATTGCATCTGAAAATGTAGTGTAATGATACTAATGTTATACCATGAACTAAACCCTGATGAATGTCAGAGAATATGTAGGAAAGAAAACTACTGAGTTGTGTTTAAACTGGGACCATTGACTTTCTAGAGAAGCGTTGTATCCAGCAAGGGTCAGCCAAATCCATTGGTTTGGGAAAGTTAAGGAATGTACTAAAATGAGTTGCTTCAGCATAGAAAAGTGCTCTCTTAATTCTGGAGTCCAAAAATAGTAAGCCAGTACTCAAGACCACATTTGTGACACTTTACGAGAGGTGGCAATGCATTAGGCTGTCTCTTGAGCATTGCAGAGGAACAGCTTTTTCCTAGAAGGGAAAATAGAGCAATGCTCTTTTCCAGGGGTTTTTCTGATGGGCTTGGTTCTTTTTTTTTCATCCTCATTTGGGAAGTGGATAGCAAGCCTGGAAAGCAGCTCTCCCTATCTGTCCTAGCAATAGCCAGGCATTCGTAGCAAAATGTCCTATTTGAGTGATTTTTGTTGGTTCTTTTTGTGTGGTTTTTGTTTTGTTTTGGCTTTTCATTTTTTTAACATGTTGGAATGTTTGAAATAGTTTGCTCGCATAGGGATAGGATTTTTCTAAAACTAGGATTATCCCATTGGACCTGGTTAAGAGTATTTTGCAGCCCAGTTGGGAACTGTGAGCCTAGCGATAAGTTAAAATAAGTTAATCTAAGCAAGTCTTTTCTGCTTAGTTTTCTGAATACATTCTAGAATATAAACACTGACCAGGAAAAGTATCCAAAAAACCCCACAAAAAAACCCAAAAAAAGGCAGCTGTTGCTTTTGGTTTTTCTTGTCTGTTCTGTAATGGTCTCTCTTGAAGTTTTTGCTATACTATAAGGAGTGCTAACTGCTCCCACTCTTCAGCACCAAGGTACCTGTACCTTCAAAAACCTGGTTTGTGCAGGTAAAAGCATGCTTTAAGAGCAGCTATTGTTATTGACTGATGTTAGTGGATTTAGACTAGTAGTCCGTGCTTTAAATGACACAATAATAGTAGCTCATCTGCAGCAAAGCAGTACACCAGCACTTTGATAATCAATGAGATCCTAGAGTAAGTAGTGTCTTGGTACACTGTTTGTTTCTTAGGGAGAAATAGCTATTTGAAAAGCTCTTGGGTCCAATTCTCAGCTGCTGTTTTGAAGATTCCATTGATCTTAATGTTTCAAAGGGACTAGAAACTTTAAGACACTGACAATACAAATCATCATGTGCAAAGAATACTTCAGATGTAGCAGATGTGCTATAAAATATCACATACAGTGGTTAATGATTCTGTTTGAAAATTCCACTGTGCCTTACAGATCTCTTTACAATCACTTATTTAATGTGCTTCTTCTCTCTCTTCTTTTTCTTGAATTACCCAACATCCTAAAATAAGTCACTTCTGGTTGCAATCTTATAGAATCAGAACAATTGCCTGGCTCTGTGGTTATGGTCAAACTACATGCAAATAAGAAAGGAAGATGAAAGTGTTAGATAAGTGATATATTAGTTCACTTTTTACAGCTGTTTCATGTTGCACTGGCTGCACTGCAACAGCTTAGAGGTACCTCTGAGGGAGGGGAAAGATATCTAGTGTGCTGAACTTCTATTTCTTAGCACTTAGTCGATGGGAGAATATTAAAGCTGGCTAGAGGAGACAGTTGTGTATCTGCCTTTTCTGGTTTTTTTGCTATTATTTCAGTAGTCAGGAGGCAAGGCAAAGTTTCTGACACTATCCATATGCTGACTTCGAAGGTTCATCATTTGCCAATGAAAACAGAAGACAAGTAACTGAGAAATCAGGGTTTTTTGTTTGTTTTTGTTTGTTCCTTTACCCACTGACTTTGATAGACAATATTTAAAACCCCCCATAATCTAAAGCCCACAAAAAGCGGTGTAGACATGTCTGACATTTCAGCACGTATTCAAATGAGACCTAAATGCAGTGGCCTGGGCATTCACTGGCCTGATCAATTGTTGTTTTAAAATGAATATTTAAAAGTGTTAGGAAAGTCATTTGGCATGACTAATCATGTAAATATTCTTACCTACAAATATTACAGGAAGAGGTTAAAAAATAACTGCCTAAGTAGTGCAATTTTCTAATGGGTATGGTATTAGTGATGTTTGAGAGTATGAGATAAATTTTGCATGGATCAATCGATTGTTCAGTCTGCAGCCTCATCATTTTTTGGTGTGATGAACCATTTGTTTTGTGGTATAAGACCTACATCAAATGCAATTATCACTTAATCAATCTTGAACGCTATAAAGTGTGTAATGGGCTACTGGATCAATTAGGAAGTTAGATCACTTCATCGGTGTACAAGATTATTTGTAAAACTGATCTCCTTTCTTTTATACATTGTGCTTCATGTGTCTGAGGCAAAACTGAGGTTAGGCCTTAATTATACATGAAAGTATTTTATTATCAAAACAGCAGTCCTGAAATTGAAATTAGGTTATTGCTGAGTCAATCAAACAAACCAAAACATAATACAAACAAACGTTAGTGCATAGCACCATTCTTTATGCAGTATTTACATCAAACGTGATTTAATTCAGAAATACTTTCTAAGCAATTGCCTGGTACCCATATTCACCTTTGTTAAGCAAGGTTTCACCCCTTAATTTAAATAAATGCAGTTTATCAGAGTGCTAGAGCACTTCCTTACTGTGAGAAGTGAACAGCAGTTGTTGAATTAATTAAAATAAGATATCTACAACTGCAAAACATATAAAGACCTTCAAGTGAACATAATAATGCTGAGTGGGAAAAAGATAAATCATTCTGGAAATGGAGATATTTGAAATTAATTTTTCTGGCCTTTGAAATTGCTACAGATAAGTCTTTGAATGGCTTCTGGAATTCATACTGGCAGGGTATGGTGTGCTTTTATGTGATGTCTCAACTGTACTAATTAATCTTGCTTTTTAAATCCTGATAACATTTCTGGTGGTTCTTCATTCTGAAATAACTGCAAAGACACTTTTTTAGTGATAATAAGTTTAAAATTAAATGCACGGTAGATGTAACTAACCAGATGTGCAAATGAACCTAGGGGTAAAAGTTGCAGTTTTGACATGAACTGGTAAAAGCAGGGGCAAAATATCAGTCTGGCTAACAAAGCTGTTCTTTTGAGTAGTAGCACTGAATGAAGATGTCATGAAGGGGTCTTAGTACATATGGCATGATCCATTGACCCGATTGATAGCCTATTTATAAGACAATGGGAATCTTTCTGTGGGCTTTCCAGCTGACTTTGAATCAAATATAGTAATTTGTGACAAATTGACCAAATGTCATTGACCAAAGTGTTCTCTCTTTTGCTAGCTTGTCTTAAGTTTAACATTATTTCTACAGTTATCTAAATATTATTCCTACCCGAGCATTACTAGGTCTGTACCAATCCTGATACCTCTTTAGTTACCAGTGCAAAATCTCACACAACCAAGAATCCAAAAAATTATTATTTTACATATATAGATAACCATTCTAATTTATTCTAAGATAAGTTTAGTGTAAATTTCACATATTACTTTTCTGTTTGTCGTTTGAATGTATGTGGGATGTAAAAAATAAGGAAATACTCAGGGGGTTTGTGTATCTCACAGTTTTCTTCTTTAATTTGACTATTTCAGGTCTTTTTAGTAGTCACATATGGAAAAAAAGGAAAGGCTGTGTAGACAGGACTACTTGATTTATCTTTTTTCATTTCCAATGATGCCTTTCAGTCAGCGTGGCAAACAGGGAAACTGGATCTCAAAAACATCTTGAAAGCAGTTCTTTTGGCTGCAATTCCATTCAAAATCCTTTGGAAATAATAATCCCTTACCTGTTCAGGCCTGATGGCTTTCTCCAATTTTCTAGCTTTTGTTCAGCTTTGAACTTAGATTGTGATTAGATCCTCTGAAAATTGTCTGTCTTTTCCAGTAAGAGTTCCTGTGGATGTGTATCTATAAAGCTTCCTCTCTTAACTGCTAGGTAGTAGCACAGCTGTTAAGTTCTCCAGCAGGAGAACTAAATGGGGAATTAATTGAAGAGACAATCTACGAATTTGAATCTTTGGTTTCCCTATTCTGAAGTGTAGATTTCTATTATGGGTTCTGCTTTAGCTTTATGTCATTGGCACTCTGCAGCAAAAGTATGGGAGCCATGCCTAGAGGGTTGTTCTAATTGCTCTAATATGCTGTGTAAGTAGTAATACAAGAGATGACCAATGTAAGAAACTATATGAAAGACTGGCATTTAGTAAGAGCTGTTTGTTGTCAACATGAACGAGACAAATGGAAAATTACTTTATAAACAAGTAGAAAAAAACTACTTCCAGGAGGGTGCAAAGGTCTTTCATAGTGTCTGTAACTCCTGAATGATCAGGTCTGAACTGGGCAGAAGAAATTCTTTGCATATGTAGTTGTAGCATTCAAGGGTATTTGTGTAAACTCATATGTATTTAAAAGGTTATGAAGAAGTAAAAATGACCATGTGTTAGGATAATTTTTAATGTCAGATGAGTCCAGCAACTCCTCTCTGATATTGTGTGATATCAAGGGATTCCTGCCTGAGATATGTTTGAAGAAGGTAGGAATGAGCCCTGTTGTCAGATGGAGATGGGAATGATTTTCCTTATATTTTATAAAACAAACCTTTTTCTTTTTATGTTTGATACCCCAAAGCTGAAATTCAACATTTGCCAAGTAATTTTCAGGTCTATTTTAGTATTAAACCTTTCTGCCACTGAACTCTCATGATGGATTAGAGGAAAGCAACAAACCTATGCTGCTCACAGGTATGAACGCAGCTTTGTCATGTCGAGCCACAGCCAGTGCAGGGTAGCAGAGTTCTGGGCAATGCTGGAGCTGATATTAAGGGCTGGCAGATGCCGTGGTAAGGGCTGGCTAGCCAGGTAGTGCCTTTTCTTGGGGAGAACAATCAGCAAAAGCAGTAACATGTCCTTTGTGCAAGGAATAAGAAGCCGAGGTACTTTTGGGTTCCTAGCAAGCCCTGAAGCATCACAGCCCTGAGAAAATTGTTGGGAAAGGGAACATTAATTGCAAACATTAGTGCATACACCAGGAGCCAGAATTACTGAAATGTTTAACACGAAGAGAAGGTAACCCACTGCAGTGAATAAGGCTCTTGTGCTGTGTGACTATGGACTGTGTGATGCACTTGGCCTGTATGTGCTCTTTATGTGAAGAGTATGTTGGAGAGCTTGGCAGTTTGGAGAGAAAAATGGCATGACATTGTTGACAAGGAAACCAAAAGGAGTATATGTAAATAACAAATACTAATTTTCACATACAAACAGAATGAATTTAAAATACTCTCATGTGTCTGTAATATTTCCCTGGCAACATAATGCTTCAGAAAGATCAGTATCATTTCTCTTCTACAGAAAGGAGCCAATTTGAGTTAAGGTTTAATTAATTATATACACCGATTTAAGCTATTAACAATGGTTAAAAAAATACATGTACAAACCCACAAAATCAATTTCTGTTTAGATTGCAGTGAAATGAAAATGTGACCTGCCAATTAATTTGGAAAATTACTGTAGAAGTAGAATCCTGAAAGTATTATTATTTCAGAATAAAATATTTCCTTAAAGATTCAAAATGACAGTAGCTTCAGTTTTGAATCGCTTATTATCCACGTCAATATAAGTTGATTCATCAGTAGACTCAGTATTAACAGGAACATTTCAAAGGAAGATAAATACTTGGAAGAAAAAGCCTGCTTCTTAAAATGAGAAACACTATGTATTATGTTTAGTTTGTCAAGGAAATTATGATAAATCATTCTTAGCTCAAAGCAGAAAAGTGCGATTAGGTGATTTGAACAATGGTAGCAATGATGGTAGCAATATCCATCCTAATTACTTTCTCTGTGATTGCATAGCATCTTCTGAAAGCTGGCCTAGCTCATAGGAAAATACAAATATGTGATAATCAACCTTTTAAAGCTAGGGCAGGAAAAATACCTAGGCAAATGGCCTAGTTCTTAAAGGCTGCATTACAGTTTTTATGCATGCATCTATGTTCTTACAGCATATGGCAAGGAAATGTGTCTTTCATTCTGTCCTTAGAGGAGTCAGGTTTGCTCCCAAAGGGGATGATTTTACAAGAGAGTCTTATAGTCTCAAGCAGCCATTGAAAAAACTTTGCTTTCTCTTCCCCTCTGGGAGGACAACAGCAGAAAAGGGCAGTAAAGGGATCGGTATCTTTGTGTTTAAAGTTGACATTTGCCAAGCCAAAAAACAGAGGTAGAGAGAAGACCTTATTGTTTTCTATAAAAACTTCAGGAATAAACAGTGTGGAGGTAGAATAGCTATTAAGATGATGAACAATGCTGGCATAACGAAAAAATGAGTATCCAGTGCCCCTGAATAAATTTATGATGGAAATTAAGAAGAACTATGACTGGAATGAGGTTCTGGAGCAGCCATCCACTGGAGCAGAGGGGACATGAGCACATTTGGCGTTAGGATGAATTTTATTATGCTCAGAGTTATTCGATGTAGTTGTCTGCAATAACTGATTGGATGACTCTGTTATGTCTGATGTGCCTTACCCCATCATTTCGGAGTTTCATTCTACCCAAAGAAAGCAGCTGCCCTGGGAAATGTAAGCCAGGAGACTGTGGCAATTTTTTAGCTAGTTTGAACTTAATGATCACTACTGTGATGAGGCTTGGAGTTTAATCTTGTACATGATAGGCAAAGGATGACATGATTTAAGCATCAAAGCCAAGCGTGCCTTTCATGACAAGTATTTGTTGACAGGTGTGCTGGTATATATCAGTCTTGAGAAGGAAGATGAGTTTCATCCTCGTAGATAAAAAATAACTTCAGATTTTGCAGCTAAGCATTGCAGCCTTCTCAAGTTTGCCATCAGTGGTATATGTAATTAATCGCTGGAGATGTTTAGCAATTGAAGGATGCCATTGAAATCTTATAAATAAAAGCTGATGCCTAAGAAGATTGAGACATTTTACAGACTGTGTTATAGCACTGGTCAGATGAGAAAGCTGTAGTAATCACTAGTCTTTCATGTTTTAGAGTTTGTGAATATTTTTCTTGGTACTAAAACAGGTGTCTGATTTGTTTCTAAAATTTCACCTGATACTGGTTAGGACAGTTACCTCCCAGTCCTGATCCTGAGAAAGTTGTGATTTTGAAGATTTATTTTTCTCTGAGTATTTCATTTCTCATTTTTTCCACAAAATGCAATGAAAATGTTTCCAGATTTGAAAGTATTTTAGTGTTTTGGCCAGCTACAGCTGTATTCATGATACAGTTTAATAACTTGCTATGAAATAATAGTGGAATACCTGAAGCTGCCTTAAACATTCAGAGTGCTATATCCTCTATTTGAGTCAGAGATATTTTGTACAGCCTGCAGGTAGTGTAAAACGGAGAAAAAGCATCAGTTCAGAAGATACGTGAATTTCAAAAATGCAAAAAATGCAAAATGGGAAAGCTGTGGCATTTGGAAAGCCAGCATAGTGTTGTCTTCGGTGACAACAGATGTCTTTCTATAAACTCAATATTGGAGAAAATATTAAGACACGATCCAGCTCCTAAATTCTCATTGTCTTTTATTAGAAGCAAGTCTGTCACTGAAGAGAGACTTACAACTATTTCTCTAGTCCTAGTGTACACCTCAGGTCAAGCATAAATGTCATTAGAACTGTGATGATATATTCATTAGCATTGCGTGTTGGACAATAATAAATTGCTGCATTTATCTAAAATTACAGAGTTTCTTAAACATTTGAGCTTGTAATAAATGCAGTCATTTACTCAAAAACAAATTTCAAATTACTTCATATAATATTGCAAGGACGTACTCAGTGAGGAACCTTTTTTTGTGGTAAGTGATCATTGATCTTCATTCAGTGCTATAAGCCACTCCCAACACTTGGTCTATAGTTAACACAACTACCACTTTGTATCATTTTTTTTCTTCCTATTTTCATAGAAGAATGCTTTCCTAAGCACACCCTTCAACTACATGATTAAGTGCTGTCTATTGCCTATATTGCGTTATAGTTCTATCCATGACTAGTTCTGAATATCTGATTTCTGAAGCAACTTGTAGGTGTTGATTTGAAGAGATCATCATCCCATCTGGCATCTCCTGACTGGTTAGCAAGGTAGTCAAACCTCATCATTCTTGCATTGTCACTGAAGTGTTCTGGGCTTTCAATTTCATTATCTGGAACCCTATTTTTGCAAGATTTACTCATGCTTCTGGAAGGAGATACAACCACGGTGGTTAAGAGATCAACTCAGAAACTGCAAAGGAGTTTATGCAATAGAATTAATTTGCACACTGATGTTATGCTATGAAAGAAGATACAATTGTGTTATGAGAATGTTTGGGATTGTTGTTGTTGTTATGTTTGTATGTTTTTTGCAGGAATTCATAATTATTTATAAACTATTTAAATGTGAGACAGATAGAAATAGAAATAGAGAGATCACTTCAATGTATATAAAACGAATATTCACATTGCCATGCGTGAGTTAAGGTAGAATTTGGGTGATTTAATCTATAATCAATAAATTCTCCAAACTAGATTTCAAGGAGAAAGTCCATCTTAGTGGGACTTTTATTTACTGTCTTAAAAAAATGTTGTAACATACTACCTGTTACAGTAAATAACCGTACATATATATATATATTTATAAGCAGTATGTGAAATAAACCGAGGTAACTTGTAGGTGGTACTACTTCTGAAGGCAAGGTCAGTTACTAGTTGAGGTTGTGTAACCCTAGTTTAGCAGAGAAAAGGACTAAGTATGAAGATATATGGCATGTTACCAAAATCTACAGTGCCTGGAAGTCATGAAGTTGTCCTTTCACTTAAGTAACTGTTTGTCAAGACTTAGATACCAAATTCAGTTAGTTTGTAAGAGAACTATGTGTATAGGCTCTAAAATTAGTGTTGAAAGCCAGTTCTGTGGAATTTACAACAGAAATGAATAATTATGCTGCAGGAAAGAATTTTTCTGACACAAGTTTATAAAGTGGGGAGGGGCGTTTTGCTAAAGTTAACTGTTCTTGTCCTTGTTTGGCAGCTGCCCACTGACATGACTAACAGACATTATTACATCTTCTGGAATAACTTGTGTTGCTGAGACACTTGCAAACCTTGGAAGATCTCAGGGATCTGTTTTGTTGACACTGGTATCAGTGCAAGAGGGCTGCAGTCTACTTAGGTTAATAATCAATCAAATTACCAAATTATAAACTCAGTTAGAGGGTGCAGTTTATGCTGTCTTTAAAACATCAGCAGACCTTTCCTCCAGCCTGTTTGTATGAAACTGTCATGCAAAGGCACAGGTCCTTGCTCAGGTCATGTCATGTTTGAATAGCTGCACATTAAGCACAGCTACAGGCTGGGCGGAGAAGAGATTCAAAGCAGCCCTGCGGAGAAGGACTTGGGGGTGGTGATTGATGAGAAACTCGACATGAGCAGGCAGTGTGCGCTTGCAGCCCAGAAATCCAACCATATCCTGGGCTGTATCAAAAGAAGCGTGACCAGCAGGTCAAAGGAGGTGATCCTGCCCCTCTACTCTGCTCTTGTGAGACCTCACTTGGAGTATTGTGTCCAGCTCTGGTGTCCTCAACATAAAAAGGACATGGAGCTGTTGGAGCAAGTCCAGAGGAGGGCCACAAGGATGATAAGAGGGCTGGAGCACCTCCTGTATGAAGACAGGCTGAGAAAGTTGGGGCTGTTCAGCCTGGAGAAGAGAAGGCTGCGTGGAGACCTCAGAGCAGCCTTCCAATATCTGAAGGGGGCCTACAAGGATGCTGGGGAGGGACTCTTCATTAGGGACTGTAGTGGTAGGACAAGGGGTAATGGCTTTAAACTTCAACAGGGGGAGGTTAGATGTAAGGAAGAAGTTCTTCACAGTGAGGGTGGTGAGGCACTGGAATAGGTTGCCCAAGGAAGTTGTGAATGCTCCAACCCTGGCGGTGTTCAAGGCCAGGCTGGACAGAGCCTTGGGTGACATGGTTTAGTGTGTGGTGTCCCTGCTCATGGCAGGGGGGCTGGAACTAGATGATCTTAAGGTCCATTCCAACCCTAATTATTATATGATTCTATGATTCTATGATTTTTGGTGTGGATATGTAGAATTAACTCTTAGTCTAAAGAAGAACAGAAATTGTATCTCCAGCTGATCAGTAGGAGGATTTTGCTACGGGGAGCTGGGTGATTCGTTGTTCTGGTCATTGATAGCCAGGGTCCTGTTACTTTCATGTGATTTATCTTACACATGCAAGTCCTGTCACCTTCTGCACTGCTGTTAGACAGTAGCTTTCCTACACATCTCTCTGTCCTTTGGTCCATCACATCAATGTCATCTGACAGAAGCAGTTCAAATATCTGTTTCAGTGGTTGCTGCTTCTTCAGCCTTAATTGCTACTGACTGTTGCTCAGTGAAATGCACAGTATTGAGCAGCAAGCAGAGCTGAAACTAGTTGGTTATCTATTGAATAGCCTAAACTGTACAGGCCTTTCATTAATTTGAACTTTGCTGTCTAAAGAGGACCATGGCATGTATATGATCTCTAACCTTTGGATGACCTGTTTGGCAAGACGACTTCTGTTTTCTCTGTAAGGCTGATCTATAATACCATCAGTAATGGATTAACTAATTTTAAATGTTTACCTGAGATTTTTATTCCTATTTAATGTGGACCAGTGGGCATGGATTGAATCCTAGCTGAATGCTAGCTTAGCAGCTTTGTGTTTTTTCCATCTACACTGATGAAAACCATGACACCTATGTGGTATACAGGCAACCTTAGGCTTGAAACACAAAAAGATTCCCCCATTGTAACTATGAGCCCTGCACTTCCCTATCAAACAGTGGAATTAAAACGTCTGAATAAGATTCTAGCTTTTCCTTTTAGAACAATTGAGCAGGGGGAGGAAGCATAGGACTGGTTTCTCAGAAACATCATAAGAGTAGGAAATACTGAAGTTAACCAGGAGTGAATGCCAAGGGTGGATGCTTCTGCCAGCCATGCAAGGAATAAAGTGTCTGACTACTGATTAAAAGATTTCAAGTTCGATTCCTGCCTGGCTTAAATAATTTGTACCTAGGAGTAATTTGGCATCTTAACTCAGAGCATTTGGACAGAAAGTCTCTTCAGATGTGCTTCTCTGACAAAACATCTTTTTCCTGTTAAACAATAAGATGACTAATGCAATTATATTAATTGTAGCAGTTTTCAAATACCTATTCTGACTGATTCTGAACAGGAATTTTAAATTCAGTATTATGACACTCTCGATCTAAGAGTGAGGTCTGCCTTACCTGTATAAAATATCTTGTTGCTGCCATATCTAATTAGACTGATGTTTAGCAACATACAGGAATCTCTTTTCTGTCGTAGTTCTGGCTGCTAACTTCTGTGATTACATAGCCATGTAGTTTCAGCATCTGCAAATTCCTTCACCTGATATTAGAACATCTGATTCAGAACAAAATAAAAATATCCTCAGATTAACACTTCTACAGAGAAATTGAGAACAGATAAAGTGTTAACAGGGTCTTGTTTCTTTTCTGTATAAGAAATTACTCATTCTTGAGAGGTGCATAGAACACTACCTCTCCAGAGAGGAAAGGACAGTTATTGGGCTGTTAGAAAAAGAGTTAAAACCGAACTGAGTTTTTTTATAAAACCATAAGACTGATGGTAAAGGTTTGAATATGAATAAAACCATAAGGAATATTTGGGTATCCAGTTTCTAGGATAGTATTTCACTCCAAAGCACATGTTGCAATCTAGCAGTCTCTTCTTTCTATGCCTGGACTCATAAGCACTCCTTAGTGGCATTGATCGTAAAGGAGTATTCTTCCTCTGAGGTGCATAAACAGTGCAGGAGTCAGTAACACTGAAAGCTGGTGTGGAAAATCCATCTTCTGGTGATTACTACTAACCAGAGTATTAACCATATTCTTTATTATGCAGAGGAACAGAAGAAAAGGCTCTCAGTTTTTCATGCTGGGGCTCGCATACCCTCAGAGATATGGGATGTTGGGCCAAGCTTTTGGGCCACAGCTCTGATGGTCTAACATTTTTCTCTCAGTGGTCGTCTGCAAGTGAAAATGTATTTTGCAGCATCTTCACTGTTGGTGATTACGTAACAGCAGATTGTAGTTAATCTTTTTCTAGATGGAGAAGAGGCAGAGTGACACAGGAACTCATCAGTCCTTGTCAAGTTCATGTTTGATTCTTAGGTCCCAAAATATTAGCTCCATTTCATTCTGGACTTTGCCTTTTTTGTTTAGGTGCCCTTAAGTGTCCATTGATAAAACCAGGCATTGTACAGCTGCACAAAAGAATGTTCAGAGAGCTGTGTGAATAGAGTTCAGTGAGAATTAAGGCTTAACAACATAGATGAACAGAACTAGGAATATTTAAAAAAACCCTTGCTTGCATTCAGGTAACGTTTAGTTTCCTTGAAGCATTAGTAAAAAAAAGTAGTGCAAGACTAGATTCTAGTATTAATGTTACTGAAAGTTCATATTTTTCCACCTCAGGTGCTGACATTGAATCTGCAATTTTCTGAATATTGAAGTGCAAATGGAATTTAGGGTAAACCAATTTTGAAATTAATTTCTAGTTTAGATGTGTGGTTCCGATGAACTTTGAGCATCCTAACAATGAGCATTCCTCACACAGTTAAAACTAATCAGAACTACAGCTTTCACCTAAAAAACACCTATTTAAAGAACTGCTCTAACTTAGAAGTTCAAGACAATGGATGTGTATGGTGAAACACAAAATCTCATTACTTTTTTTCTCTGTGAGAGTGTTGTTAATATTTTAAATGGATAGTTTCTATGAAGTCCATCATAAAAGGTGTTTTTTGACAACTGCTAATAATAGGGGGTGATAATGAAAATCACTTGCATGTGTTTCTAAGTGTTAACTTTCATTACATCTTATGTCGCTAATCCAATTGTTATTATTCATTGATCCACAAGGACATGCATTTTCCTAAGTGTGGCTCCTCAGGTAGCAGTTCTCAGGGGAACTCAGAACTCATGCCTATGCTAATGTTGAATATACTTTAATGCATATGGGTGGGAAGAGCTTCTAAGGGGAAGAATTTTGTCCAACTCTGTTAACATGGTGTCCAGCTAATGTTAAAGTACTTGTGTCTTTCCAGGGCATCTTATTTGTCTGGTAAAGTACCATTCCAGCCTACTGCAGTTTTTATTTTGTTTGATACCATTTGTTTTCTTTCATGCCAGATCTTTAACTTCAGTTTGTTTTGGTTTACTGTGGTCCTTGACTTTAACTCCAACTTTCACAACATAAATCCTATTTTTATCTCTGCTATGCACTTTGAGATGTGTATAGTTAAATGGGATGAGGAAATTAATGTCAGTGTGAAGTGCTGTATTGACCTCTACACTTTCTTCTTCCTTCTGAAAAACTGTTTTCATCATGTTATTCACCAAGCACAGTAGATTCTCTGTGCTTGATTATTGACCTTTTGATGTTTCTGCAATGAAATCATCATGCTGCAAGTCAGTGCAAAATTAATTAGTATCTGTGAAGGAAGAAAATAGAACTATTAAGGCAATCTTTTTTAAAGCTTTTGGGGAAGCTGTTTTCTGTAATTTGGAAAGGAAAAGCCTACCAGAAACCTAAGTGTAATTTCAAGGAATGAGATGTTATGAAATAGGACTTGAAGATACTAAGTCAATGTCTGTAACATCATTATCCAGTAAGAAGCCCAGAGTGTAGTGGATTTTCAAGTCACATTCACCCTTTATCACAAGAAGTACTGAAAACTTGGAACAACTTCTGCTCTAACTCATGGATGCTAGCAATAACATATTGTTGTGAAATATTTAATGGACAAATACTGATTTAGATGATAGGAGTTTTTACTTTGATTCCAAAGTGAAAGTAACAGGATTTGGATAAAAACATTCAATACTTAAATAGTTATATATAAACCCCCTGGGTTTTAGCTTGAGGGGAGAAAAAACCCGAAAGCAAAACAACTGGATCCATTCTTTCATGACCAAAATACAGCTAAGCATAACTCTCTTACTCCAAGTCCATTTATTTACAAGGTAGGAAATTTGGTCTCAAGCTCTCTTCAATTTGATAAAGGAGTTGCAATACATTTTGTCAGTCATTGCTGCCTGTGCACTGAGCTAAATATCTTTGGGTTTGTTTTTTCACATAGACTGAGTATCATTTTTCCTTTGCAGGTAGACATCTTTCAGTTTGCTTGTTTCCAAGCTTGGTATTTCTATCCATGCAAAACCTCCTCTGTGAGGTTTCTTGCTTTGATTAGTTAGTGGTCAACATTTAAAGAAGTTTTCAAAACAAAACAACCCTCCCCAACCCCCTCCTCTTGCATATCCATATCCTTCTCTCCCCCATAACATATCCACAAATGCCCCATCTCAGATATTATCTAGATCTATTGGATTGCTCCAATATCTATTTGGCATCTTTTTCAGAGAGATTAGTTCTGAAGCAGGTGTCAAAATAATATGAACATATCCCTTCAGTGAATGCTTATTGCTTTATGCCTTGGTGTACTATTGTGAAAGAAATTGGACATTTGCATATGAAGTGTCTTATCAGTCTCAAGTTTGTACTAAATTAATAACAGGCCATATTGCTGTTATAGTTCTACTTCTTTTTTGTTCTCATACATTGCACATATCTTATATTCTTGGCTTGTCTGCTTCCATGGAACTCCAAAATTATTATTTTGGTTTATGAGTGATAAGAAACATCTGCACATATCCAAGGAATGGCATTGTAATTAAATTTGCTTTCCTTCCTGTGTAATACAATGATCTGACTTCTTTCATCATTTGGTAAAGGATAGATTTTAGCAGTGGTAGAATACTGTCATGTTTCAATGAATTTCAGGGCTGAAGTTTTAGAAAATGGAAGAACAGAGAAACATGTGGTAGACCACATTAGCATGTATTTTAAAAGAGAACGTTAACCTCTAAAAATGCTTACAAAACTGCTTTGGTGAAGAAATCTACCTGCTTTTGTGGGAGGCTAAAAGATCTTTGTCACTGAGTTGAGTAATAAGTTAGAGGACAGTAATACCTCAGTAGGTACAATTCAGTTTAGGATCTATTCATCAAAACAGTGCTTTTATTTCTCCACTAAAGCCAATCTAGTTAGTATTTGTTGTTAGTTCTGTTTTCAAGCCCACCAATAGCTACGTAACAATAGTGGTGTGAGTGAATAAGCTCCGGAGTGGGTGTTTAACAGCGCGAGGTCTTGGACTTTGTGCCATGCCTCTGCAGTTTACCTCTAGATTTGGGAGCTCAGAGCACAAGCAAAGCAATCCCGCTTGGAGGAAGAGAAGAGGTGATATCCTTTCCTAGAAGTATCCTGAATGACTTCAAGCAGAATGTAGAATATCCCCATTCTGCTTCTCTGATTCACAGGACAGTAAAAAACATTTTACGTATTGTTAATGAAGTGCTCAGGTGCCCTTCTGGGGAGAATTGTCAAGTCCCATGACTTCTAAAAACCAAGATGCTAAAGAAATGACAATGACATTGAAGACACAGAAGAAGTTCTTCCCTGTGAGGGTGCTGAGGCGCTGGCACAGAGTGCCCAGAGAAGCTGTGGCTGCCCCATCCCTGGCAGTGTTCAAGGTCAGGCTGGGTGGGCTTAGAGCAACCTGCTGTAGTGAAAGGTATCCCTGCTCACAGCAGGGAATTTGGAACTGGCTCATCCAGGTTGATTCCATTCAAACCATTCTATAATTCTCCACATTAGTGGACATCCCCATTCTTAGTAGCTGTGGAAGAAGGAGGAGAATTGAAACACCGAGGTCTTTGCAACAGTGAGCAAGATTTGCTGGGGAAGTTCAAAGTTCATGGAAATTTTTGTTTCTTTTTGCTTCATCTTCCTCTGAATGCCCCCTATGTTATAAAGTTAATTTGGTTTTAATTCAAACCAAACCTTATGTTCAAATACATCGTAATACATCATAACTCTCAGAATTACTTTCCTCCTTGAAGTTATGGTCATTTGCTTTCTAGAAGGGGATGGCATAACTTGAATTTCCAGTGAAATAATGTTGCATGGTAGATTACTCCTATATGCATTTAACAAAGTTGTCACATACCACACATCCTGGAAAAGAGACTATAATGGGAAGGTTGCAGATGGTAGCCTATTAAAACATATTTTTACCAAGCCTAGCTAGCCAGTGAAACTCAGCCAAGCAGTATGTTCTCAAAGAGATTTTCTAGCTGAGGTTATTTACCTTCAAAAGTAATGAGAGAAAGTAGGTTATGCATGCCTTTTGCAAAGAAAGCCACATACAGGTTTTACTTTTAACTCATATCTGCCCTGGGTAACATGGATAGTCCCTGGTATAAATGAATTTGTAAGAAAGGGAACAGTACATTTCACAGAATAGGTGCAGGTATTACAGCATCTGCTTTTTAAGTACCCTGTGCCCAGCAGAACTCACCCCAGAGCAGTGAGTGTATCATGAATCCCACAGAATCATTAGGATTGGAAGGGACCTCTGGAGATCATCCAGTCCAACCTCCCCTGCCAAGGCAGGGACGCCTAGAGCAGGACACCCATCTGCTTCACCCATCAGGTTCCACATTTTCCTTTTGCTGCTGATGTACTTGTAGAAGCCCTTTTTGTTGTCCTTGATGTCCTTTGCCAGACTCAATTCTACATGGGCCTTGGCCTTCTTTGTCACATCCCTGCATACCCTGATGATGTTTCTATCGTTCTCCCACTTGGCCTGCCCCTTTTTCCATATCCCATAAATGTCTTTCTTGACTTCAAGATTTCCTGGGAGCTCCCTGCTCATCCATGCAGGTCTCCTGCACCCTTTACCTGATTTCTTCATCATGGGGATACACTAGTTTTGTGCTTGGAGGAAGTGGTGCTTAAATATTCACCAGCTCTCTTGGACTCCCTTCTCTTCTAGAGCCCTATCCCATGGGATTCCTCTAAGCAGGTCTTTGAGGAGGCTAAGATTAGTCCTCCAGAAGATTAGGTTTCTAGTCCTGCTTGTTGTTTTGCTTCCCCAGAGCAGGATCCTGAGTTCCACCATCTCATGATCGTTACAGCCAAGGCTGCTAAGTAACCTGCAGGTAGGAATTAGGAGCCTGGGGAAGAGAGGACTGTATAAAGTAGCCAGGAGGGGAAATACATGTATATTTTATTAAGTTTCCACCAGGTTTTATGATAAGGAAAATGAAGGGGAGTGTCCCTTCCTTTGGGTTTTTTTAATGAAACATTGCACACGCAGTGATTATTTGCTGGATAAGTATAATTAGTTTTCAATTATCATGAAATTGTCATCCGTTCTCTTTCCAAATCTGTGTCACTTTCAGTTGTGCAATCAGTGTCATGCTGACTAATCTCACATTGGCAGGAGGTGAGAAAAAGAATTATTCTCATTTGTGCACCAAGGTTTGCATTTGAAATTGGACTAATGACACAACTGGCTAGAAACTGCTTTTATGGGTAATGAAATGAATGTTATATGCATTATAGTTCTATCCAGCCCTTTGTGCAAAGCCTTACTTGCAGGTTTTTGATCAGGTAAGTTGTGATTAAGGTTGCTCAAAGTCTAACCTGAAAATGCTTTTCACCAAAATACTGAACTTTGCAAAATGTCCTCAGCTTTCCAGTTGTGTTTCCATCTGACCAGGGAAGGAAATTGAAATAATGGAACTATGATTATACTGTACATAAAAGAGGATTTTTTTTTCTCCTCATGTATTAAAATAATTTACAAGTAGATCTGAGTGGAAATTGTGAATATACAAGTTGTATGGACTTGCCAGAGGTAATGTAAAAGTTCAGGTTAGCTCTGGATTTGTGTACATAGTGACATGGAAAGACGCAGAAGCCCCCTTATTGCTCTGTACTTGTTTGCACTATAAATTTTAGTAATAGTTACCCCTTCTGCAACTTTCAGATCCTGAATTGTAAGACTTCATGGTATGTGTGAATAAAAGAGGAGTCGTTACCCTGGCTTCCTTCCATGTTATTATGAGAAGGACACTGTAGCATTGCAGAAGTTACAGCACCCAGAATTCACTGGAAGAACAGTAGCAGAAGTTGAGAAGTTGTCTAGTTTTCCCTTGCCTTTTTCTTCTTTTGTTTTTACCTCCAAGTCTGGGTCATAGGAAATGAGTGAACTTTGCAAGTGGATGAGCTTGAGTTTTTTCATTATTTATGTGTTGTGTCGTATCCTCCTACAGTTTCCAAGAGACTTGAGAGAGTTCAGGTCTGGGCAAACGCAACTGAACTCTGCCATTTCCTAAGTTAATAAAATGTTGAATTATTGCATTAGCATACTACTGAGTTTAGAAGCTGAGTTTAGAAGTTGAGTAGGCTGGTTTATGAGCCTTCTCTCAGTATGTATTAACAGTGTGTCTCTGAGGACAGCAAGAATAAATACACCTCTACCCCAGCTACACACAGTTAGCAAATTATATATCTCCTCTCAAATACCAGCCTTGGAAAGGTGCTCTCCTGTGTCCCTATTTTGGCAGGCTCTAAAACCTTGGGACACAAACTCTATAATGTAGTCCTCAAAAGACCGTTTCCAAGTGCTGCATTAAATATCACAGATGCCTTCATTTGCTGGTAGGGCAAAGGAAGTGATTTGAGTTTGAGAGAGGGCAAACATTCCCAACCTTTGAATATGTATTACCTCGGACTTTTAAAACCTTAGAATAAATAAACAAAATCAGAGAATGGTTTGGGTTGGAAAGGACCTTAACATCATCTAGTTCCAACCCCTCTGCCATGGACAGGGATGCCTCACGCTTAGACCATATCCCCCAAGGCTTTCTCGCTTCCTCCCTCAGAAATAATTCTTTTTTTTATTTTACTTTGAGGAAAAAGGTTTGGAGGAGGCTAAGGATGAGAAAACTGTGAGCAGAATTTTCTGTCTCTGATTGACCACCTAGAGATGCTCCATGTGGATACCTCAAGCAAAACATTCCTGTAGACAGGCAAAATTCCTGGTGGATCTCTGAATGATATACAGGAATCTAATCTGGAGCTTTCTGTAGCCCCTGAAGTTTACTGAGGTTCATTGCTCAGTTTTTCTGTTGGATTTACTTTAAAATAAACTCTGCTGAGAGGGCTTTTTTGCTTTAGCTACTTTCAATGTGTTTAACTAATTGAGACAAGTAGATGTTTATTGTTTTGGCTGGATAAGCTTGTGATGATTTGATTTTTTGTTCTATAACAAAGCTAGGAGATAACGAGGGGTCATTTGAAGTTTATTTCTCAGTGAATAATTCAGTAGGGAAATGTTCAATGAGAAGAGAGCCTTGCTAGAGAAAGTTGCCAGGAATTTCACCAAATTGCTCCACAGAGTGATGGTCTCATCTGCTTCTAACCTCCTACCACAGGGCACCCTTGGGGCAAGTCAGCTTATAGAGGTGCAGGAAATGCAGAACTTCCCTCTGCTTGACTCCCAGACACTTCTCCATGATTTATCCTCCACGTGGATGTCTGTTTTCTTTATCTCTGGTGATAACAAAGATGATGAATATAATTCACTAGAATAAAATCTTTAAAATTTCACAAGAGAGAACTTGTATTGCAGAGTTTTTAAAAGGATTATCTAAAGCATCTTCTAGTCCACAAATCTACTTCTGAATAAATCTTGTAAAAATTGGGAAGATATGCCTGCCCAAAAGAGAGCTAGTGTTTTTTAAAACCAGATCACCCAAGCACGTGTAAATGTATAGGAACCCAGGCAAATAATGGAAAAGCTTAACTCTTATAATGAATATTACCTTACTCCTTTCAAGTTTTTGCTCCTCATAAGTTTTTAACAATAGAGTCACCTACATTGACATAGCATTTCTGATAGAAAGTCCCTTTGCAGATGTCTTATTTTAGCACCACGTGAGTTGTTTTTTGAGAATCTTTCTTTTTTGACTGATTGTAAACTTTTGCAGAGAATTTAGACAATATCAGATGCTTTATCTGGTACAAAAAAAATTTAAACCCAACGCCAGTATGATGAACTTCTAAACTCAGCTTTGATTTAGCTGTGGAAGAGGGTGAAACCCCTTACCATCTAGGTATATGATAGAGGCAAATCACTGTCAGGGTCTCAAAAAGAGAGTGAAGAAATTCAAAGAAGAAAATACTTGTAAGCCACTGGATACCAAGAGGCTACCTGGGGCTGATGAAACCCTTGTGCCATACCTTATGAATGATTAGAGAATATCACTGTTCTTATACTCTTCTGCTTGCTGCTGTTCACTGTTATAGAGACAGTGGATAGCACACTAGACAGAGCTTTTTTCTAACCTGACTGTTCTTACATAGATCTCTTTGCGAGCTACAGTATAAGACAATTCCTTCAGCTCACCTATTGTAAATTGGGTCCCGAGTGCTTAGAATTCATGACCAAAAGCCACTGCTTCTGTAGCCTTAGAGAAGTGCTTGGAGCAGAGTTCTGCATCATTAGTTTGTATTGTCTTATTGAGGGTCAAAAATTGCTTTGAAAAATTAGTTTCTGGATGGTTAGGTTTTCTTATGACCCACATTTTGACTTCTAACCTTCAGATAAACAGTGCTGAGAGAACAAGAGCTAGCCCATTCAGAGCTGTCTGTGCAAATCAGGTATATATCCAGTAACATTAAAATGAAGAAATAATACTTTCTGTGCAGGTTTTCTGATGAAAAACTGAACATTCTGAAGGGTGAAATTGCCAGCAAATCCAGTGTCATTTCTGCTCAGGGTGTTTGCTGGGAAAGAAAAAATCCCAGGGAAGTCACTGATATGTTTTGGGGAATAAAAACGACCTTTTCCCCTTCAGCTTGTGAGCCTTGTGAAATATTCTTACTGTGTTTGAGTCACAGTAGAGTTAATGATTTGATCTTAGATTTACTATGATTTGTTTCTTGCCATGAGCTGCTAAGGTAAGCAATGCAAAAAGCTCACAGTAACTAACACATTTATAAATGCAAGGGCACGTCCAGGAGATTTTTGTTTGCAGATGAAAATCCCAGAATTTATAGTCTGTCTTAGTTACTATTGTGAAGAGGGGGAAAAAAACCTCAGTGAACTCTATTAAAAAGATTGATGCATGGCTGCGAGAGCTCTTGACAATTCAGATTTCTCTCTGAAGTGTTGTTTAACATATGTATGGCAGAAGAAATGCAGGGGAAGGAAGCAAATTTTCATATGCATTTATGAAGTACTTTGAATCTACCAAAATAACGAATTGATTGAAACACAAATTCTGTATAGCTGAGAAAGCAAAACACTTGCATTTTACAAAGCTAGAATTCATTTCCTAGGTATTTCAGCTAGGTAGGCTGTATGGATACAATAGCTGGGTCTGGTCAAACTATTGTGGTCGCTTCTTTTGATGAGACACTGGCTGGGACAAGACTTTTCTGTTTTGAGCTTCCAAGCTGATAGGTTATATTTCATGTGACCTGCAAGTTCCAGTAAAAGCCCTTTTGAAGGAAAAGTCTTCCTTCTCCTTAATCTGAAATGTACCTTACTGGATGAGACTGTTGTCCTGTGGACTCTCTCTAATATTGCTTGTACATTGGAATCAGTTTTGTATAACACAAACTGTTCAGGTCAAAGCAGTAATTTCTGAATACTGTTATGACATAGAATCATAGAATGAACTAGGTTGGAAAAGGCCTTTAAGATCATCAAGTCCAAATGTTACTACCGCTAACCCATTCACTAAGGGCCTTGTCTACACGGTTTGTGAACACTTCCAGAGGTGGTGACTCCAGCACTGCCGTGGGCAACCTGTTCCAATGCCCGAGCACCCTTTGGGGGAGGAATTGCTCCTTATAATTTTGGTTTGGTTTCTCAAGCAATTCAGGTAGTGAAGCGCTCTGAAAGGTGACAGCCCAGGTTTTGCTTCATTTTCCATCAATACTGCCTGGTAAGTTATTCCTTTTCCTCTTAGATGTTTATGCGTTTCAGGCAGCCTGTTATTTTATTCTTCCTTTGCTGTTGCTTAGCTGGATCTTGAGTACTTCATTCTCTTACATACACTAACATTCCTAATAATGTTAGTGAAAGCTTGAGGTCCTCAGTGGCACAGCAGAACATGCTCATGGTTAATTTTTCTGTGCAGATTAATCCTCTCTGATCTCCAGTAGTTGCATTTACATCTTTCGGTATAAACCATCTCCCTTTCAGGTAAAGAGATACCTAAGCCTGAATTTTCTTCCCATTACATATCACATTCTGTTCTGTTTTCTATGGCAGGAGCAGGTAGCTAAGAACTTTACACTTATGGACATTTGATGAACTCAAGAAGCATTATGGGGGACTAAAAGTTGTGGGTTTGGGGTTTACAATCCAAATGTAAATGATAGAAAATTGTTCAAACCATTTTGATTTTTAGTTGGTTTTTTTTTTTTTTTTTGTTTTGTTTGTTTGTTTCTGTTCTCTCTCCTAATTCTGGTGGCAGAACCTCCTAGCTTTTAGAATGCATTTCTCAGCAGCACTAAATCACAGTCCAAATCAGAACAGTTTTAATAGGCTGTGTTCAGTTATGTTTATGTATTTATTCCTCTAATTTATTTGCTTAAAATGCTTTGACTTAAAATAATACTCACCTGTAAGCTGTGTATTTCAGAATTTCAGTTCATCTATCAAGTCACTTTTACACATTGAACAGAGGTGCAGTGTGAGTCTCATCGTGTTACAAACTGTAGCTCTGATTTCATCAGAATTGTCAGGTAAATATTTAGGCCCCAAAGATCACTACCTCTTCTCCTGTAGAAGTAATGTCTTAGAGGCGGACCAATGTTCTCAAAGTCCTGTAATGGTCTGGGAAATATTCTTGCAGAAGACACCATGGCCCTTTGAATGATACTGATACTAATGATTTCCTGATGAGTTCTGCAGCAAGTGGATGGTAAAACATTGTAATACACTGGATTAATAGTTGATGCCCATGTATCCCTGGGGTTTGCTATGCAGGGTGGGTTGGTTAGTTGCTTTGTGTCAATACAGGTTAGTCAGCTGCATCTCCAGTCTATCTGCCAGCTAACTTACGATCCATCCAGGAAGGCAGAGATGCCACTGACTAAATCTCTGTGTATGTTAGACTGATGTTGGTCTTGATTTCATTACTTAGCCAAGTGGGTAGCCACCATCTCAGAATATTTGCTTTCACAATTTCACTATATGCTTCATCCCAGTTGTTTCCTTGGCTTTGGAGGAGATAGTTTGACAGCCACCTTTATTTTGTAATGTTTTGTTCAGCAGTGTTGGTTGCAGATATTCCGAGACAAATGGTGGTAAAATGAAATGAGGCTCATCTAATATTCAATTACATATAAGTTATTCATTTGTTCACCTTGGCCACTTGCCCAGCACAAATAGATGCTTATTGTTGCCTAAATAAGTGACGCTGGTTTTAAACTGCTCTGCAATTTGGTACTTACAAGAGTTCTGTGTTTATTTGCTGGCACAGGCTGCTCTAAAGATATTCAGCCTTCTGCATTTTGGCTTCTGTTAAACTCATTACCTTGAAAAATAATTATGCAAATATTGCCCTGCATTAAATACAGGCAGGTTTTTATTTAGTTATGAACAGCTCTAAATTTCAATTTCAGGGCATGCAGCTGAAAAATGGCTGCACAGGGTGAGAGATGGTGCTGCCTCCCCACCCGTTGCTGCAACTGAGCAGCAAGCACTAGAGAAACAAATTGTTCCATTCTTTGCCTTGCCTGCTTGTTGAAAGGAGGAGTGCAGTAAATTGTGCAGTAGATATCCAGTCACCATGGGATTTGGCTGTGTTCACAATAGGCAGGCACTGAACTGTATGCAAAGAACTTAACACATCGGGTTTTTCTCCCGTGAAAATAAAGCAAAGTGAGCTGAGATGGAGATGTCTGAAAGGTGATTTGGTTGAAAAGCAACAGAGGCTTCCAACAGCCCCACAATAATTAATAAAAATCCTAAAGCTTGCAGGGTTGGACTGATTCTGATCTCGGTGATATTGATGAAATGTTGCCCTATTCCAGTGATCTGAGTCACTGTTTACATGAAATGAGAATTGGAGCTTTGCTTGGCTGTTGCACAGAACTGCTGGGTACAGAAGGCTGCTATTATCAATGGATAGCCAGGGGTGCAAAGGGATTTTATATAGCTGATCCAAATTGCAATCTTACCCATCTACAGAGAACTATACTGAAGGGAATATGAGATGGGTGAGCTTCTGGGGAACCATAGACCATCAGCAAAAACATGCCCTTGGAAAAGGTGTAAAATGGGGAAAGGGTTTATAAAGCCATGAGGATTGAGGGAATAATTGGGCTTTAGAGCTCAGACATTTAGGTTTTTGCAAAAATGTAGCAGAAGTTTTAGATTGTAGGTGTTTTTCATGTGTGATGGTCAGGCCTCTTAAATGTTTCAAAATAAGCTTCTCAAAATCAGACACTGCTATAATTGTTCAGTAGCTTTGAAAAGGCAAACATCTCTTACTTGTAATAGCCTTTACTCCTACTAGACACTTCATTGAAAGAAAACTATGCTGTCGAGGAAAGACTGCACAGAGATCCTGGCAAGAACATTAGTACATACATATTAACTGAAGCATTGCTAATAGCTCACTGGCTAGCACAAGACAGAGAACTAGGTACTCTTGGAGTTCAGGTTTTGACTTTGTTGCCTTTTTGTTTGGATTCTTCTTTATCACATTAGCCACCCATAAACTGGGTAGAATATTACTACCTTGCAGCAACTACGCAAAGCTAACCCAGAGCTTCTCAAATGAAAGGTGCAATGGAAAAATGATATATTAATAATTCATGTACCTAAGTTTTATTGTTTGCCTTAAGGAAGGTAGAAGGAGGTGCAGGATTTCATTGGCAGTATTCATAATATATGATTTTCCATAAATGGATTTGTTTTGTGCCAAAGGTAGGACACAAACATACAAATGCACAGAGGAGCTTAGAAGAGCCAGTAGTGGCCCCAGTTGTATTTCCATTTCCATGTAGATGCCCTATATTGATAGGACTGGGGCAAAGGGAGTTGTAAATGTGTTTGAATACATGTATGTGTATGTGTGTGTGTATGTGTACAAGCAAATATATATAGAGAGATGTGTATAAGTACATATGTTTGTGTGTGTGTGTAAAAATACAGACAGCCAGACATGCATACCTGGTTGGTATAGTGAAGTGAAAGAAAGGAACCATGCAAGATCATACCTGGACAGAGAAGGACCTTAGTTATTACTCTTGACTGCTATTTCAACACAGTAACTTGCTGTGGATCCTGTTCAGTGGATCAGGGCTGCTGGAAATTCAGAATTTGCTTGCAGCTACTTTTAACAAACTGATACTCTGCAACTCAATTGGTGACCTTCACAACAGTCAAGTAAAACCAGCTATTAAGTGCATAAGGAGATAACTGTCCTGCCTGTTGCCAGTGTCTTCCTATGTGTGTATGCACATTGTACTTTGCTGAGTGAGGCTGAGACCAAAAGTGTCTGTGTACAGAGTAAATTATTCTGCGCTTTAAAACTATGCCAAGTGTGATAGAGACTCCTGCAGCTCTTTGTGAACTGGTACTGAATGGTCTCATAGGGAAGAGTAATTGGAATGTTAACTTACAATGCAAATATGTCATTTATTTCCTTTGAGGCTGCAAAGGTCTCTCAAGTATAATGGGGTTCATACTATATTTTTATGCATGGCATAGATTTTCCTTAGGTCTTGGTGTTACATCTGGAAAAAGAAAAGCTGATGAAAAGGCAGAGGTTTATTATTATTGTTATTATTTGCCATAAAGCAATAATAGTCTGAAGATCTTTGGGTGCTAACTTCAGTGGCAGTGGCTTATTGCTTAAGAAAGGATACACATTTTCCAGTTCTTCAAGGAAAAGAAAATAAAGGTATCCCTGGCTTTGTTCTTTGTTTCTCTATATGGAGTATGCAGAGCAGCCTGAATGCCCTTCTGCTTCTTCTACCTGTTTTCAAGTTTTCCCAGGTTCATCTGAAGTGCTTATCTGCAAGTTGAAAACAAGAATGTATTGAAGTACAGAAGAGGTACATGTATTTATTATTTTGGGGATAGGATTTAATTAGTGTCTGTTTTCAAAAGAACTTACCTCTTAGAGATGTAAGCAGTCAAACTGTCTTATCTGTGTTAAGCTTTGGAAAGTCCAAGTACTTATTTTGGAGGCAAAATGGAAATAGAGCTCTTGAAAAAAGCTTGTATTGAAGGCAAGCAACTGTCTGGTGGCAAACTTTACAATGATTAGTATAATACATAGCCATTAGGTCCTGGCAGCTGGTCATTTAGAGAAAGAGTGACAGATATGACAACAGGATTTAGAAGGCCACATCGTATTAAAAGTCATTTTGTGTTTGGTTTCCAAGGTAATTTTGCAAAATCTCATTCCAGAGGTTTAATTGACAAGAGTGTGATGAAAAGTTAAAAAGCCACAAAACCGTCATTAGAATTGTTTCTGTGGTTGACAGCTTCAAGAGAGAAGCTAAGGAACACAAAGCCTACTGGCATTGGTGGCTGGTCACTGTGAGAAACTGCAGGCTGCTGCTGTCATTGATCAGGGGTGAAGGAACACCTCTTCCAAGAGTGGCAGTACTGACAGCAACTAGAGCAAGGGTTGGAGAATTCCAGAATTTTCCATTCCTGTTTTTCTGATGCATCCTTAGTGCTTCTCATTCCTGACTTTACCTACTCTGTTGAAAGTCTCCAGGGAGCACTGAATCCTTAGAGGATTCCTTGTCACTTGCCTCATGGTACAGTTTAGCATGGTCTACCAAAGGTTGACAAAGCAGCTTTCGGTTTCTGTCATTCATCCAGGATCTTCCACAACCTCAACACCCACTCAAACATATCCCTTTACCCAGGACAGTGCAGTGTGATTCCTTCAACTGACTATTAAATTAGGATCCAGTTGCCAAAATCATGAACATCATTTGCCAGTTTAGATGTTAAAGGTTAACCTGTCTTTTTCCTAGTTGCTGCCCTAGAAGTGCATCATCCAAAACTGGTGTCATCTGTCAGCCCATATGTTAGATACTTCCAGGTTCATCCTGAGGCATTAGGAGCCTGTATTGAGTCAACTCGATTGAACTCTTCTTGGTCAAAGAGATCATGCCATCTGTAGCAGCTTCTATGATCGTGTAACAAGGATATAGTGGTACTTCCATGGTGTTTCACACTCTAACAGATGGCTGAAATTGAGGAACCTGTGAGTCAGCTGTAAGCCAATAATCATCCTATTGGTCTAAGAAGAGAGAAGTTCCTTCACTCCTAAAAGAGGAGACTACAGTTTTCTGTTTTGCTTATGAGGGCTGCATAGAGACTTGTATTATCTGCTTGAAATGCTAAATAACACCCTATGGTTGAATAGCCTTTTTTGTGGGACGATACTTTGGGGCATCAGTGGCATGGCATCAGCTTTAGTTCAAAGAATGTAGTAGCTGCTGTCTAACAAAACTCTCGGTCACCTTCCTCCTCTTCGTGGTTTGGTGCCTGGGGTCCTGTGACTTTCACAGCTTTCACAGTTACATTCCCTCACAGGCTTAGTAACTGTTACACATGAAGAATGATATGGCTCTAAACCCCCTATTTAAAATCCAGTGCCATATTTTCTTTTTTAAAAAGTTCTTCCAAGCTTTCTCTGTAGTGTAACTGGTAGAATAATGTGATATGCAAAAGGAAGAGAGGTAGTTACTTTTAAAAGAGGATTTCTAAAAGCCCATCACACATGCTGTGCCATTTTAATTTGCTGTGAAACTCTTTACTTCTGTAAATTACAGCAGATGTTAAGTGAGCTTCTCTGGAATATTAATATCACTGTGCTGCATGCAGAAAGAACAGATTTCAGGAAAAATAAAAAATCACTGTATCATTCCAATGTGTTAGATAAAAAGAAACTGCTGTGCTCAGTAGTTTGTGGATAGGAAGTAGAACAGTTCAGGAAGGTGTTGTCATTAAAACTCCTAAAACCACAGTGAAAGAGACTCATGTCCAAAGGTGTCAAAGAATATTCTAAGTTTTCTGTTTATTTCCTGTCTTTTAATGATCACTGCTTTATTCTACCATGAAAGCATTTAGATCCGATACTTAATACTCTTCCTCTGTGTATTCAGAAATTAGTGCAAAGACTATCTCAGTCCTGAAGCAATATGACTTAAGGTGACTTGTCTGATGCACTCATAGCACAGTATCCCTGCTAGAAAAAATGAGGAACATTCTACATAGGTCAAGCACCTGCAAACTGAGCTAGAAAGAACAATGTATGGACAAATCCAGTGTAACTAGTAGTTACAATATTCCATTGAAGCCTTACTCGTAAATACATGGGGTAAAAACAGTTGTGAAGGCAAGAAATTTAAGGCAGCTCTCTGAAGTATAGGAAGAATCTACAATACCTTACAGATCTCACTCCAGTCTCCTTGGCCTCCTTTGTTGACAGCACGGACTTTAAACAGGTATTCTGTATTTGGATCCAAATTATATATCTCCAGGTTCTGCTGCTGTATTTTGCTTAGCTGGCCAGCTAGTTGTGTCTGGACAATGTTATCAGGACTAGTTCTAGTAACTTCATAAAACTCTACCTCAAAGAAATCCACCTCTTCTATGGGACAAGTCCAGTAAATCTGTGAAGAGAAAAAATAAAATTGTAGTACACGATTAAGTCCTCTTTATTTTTGCTTATTTTAATTTTTGCTTTTTTTGGAAGCCCCTGTGCAGCAGATTTTATTTTTGAAATGCCAGTGCAGCTGAGATTTCAACTACAGCATGAAATATATGTGGAAGACATGTAGTTTGTCCTCTTACTTGGAAAATGCTAAGCTTCCTTCTGGGAATTTCCTAGTACCCTTTTCTGACACACTAAAAATAATGCAGGCTGACAGCAGTCAACACTTTACAACATGCGCTTAGGACCCTATGCAACTGGCATCCTGGCATCTATGCAACTAGCATCTAAGAAATGTAAAATGAGGAAAATTACATGGATATGATGTTATCATATGGAAGGCCAAGACCAGGAGGGAATTATTTGGTCTGACATACAGATATTTAAATACAAATATGGTAAATCTATTTCTTTCTGCACTGGAGCTTCCCATCTAACATATTTATATCACATAAACAACCCTATTGACTACAGTAGGAATGTGATACAATTCCATCTACACTTCAGTTTATCTCAAAAGGCAAGTTTGAAATGCATTGTCTTCTACAAATGCAATATTTGAACTGATAGTTTAGTCTTGATTTCTCAAACTTGTATGGGTTCAAACTCTATAACAGCCTAAAAATGTGAGTCTCTTACATATATTTTGAATTTATTAGTGGCTTACTTTGGCAGACCTCGAGTAAACAACAGTCTGGTATATGAGCACAGATCCTGGGACTGGGACTGAGTCACTGTCTATAGGTTCTGGACTTGAATATTTAACAATCCGATATTTTCTTTCTTTTCTTGGAGTTCCAGAAGCTGTATCCTTGCACACACACACTTCCTTACTCTTTGTAGGAAGATCGGAAGGATTAGAGTTTGGTCTTCTGAGAGTGTCTTTTGACAGTACACGTAAATCAAGCACGGAATTTGAAGATGGGCTTTGGAAAAATATTCCTTGCTTGGATACTTGAGTACCTGAGGCACCCCCTTGAACCGTTATCTCGGGGTTAAAAGAATAGGGATATTTTTCTGCTTCACTTTCTGACTCCATTATGCCAATAAGGGATGGAACAAGTCCCTGTAAAATGAAGAGAATTTCATCAAAGTTGAGGTGAATTTTGCTTAAGGGATCTTCTCTTAGACGTGGACTAGGTTGGAAAATGGAAGGAACTGTATTTTCTATTTCTTTCACTAAGCAGTGTGCAGATTGCAGAAATACAACTTGACTTTCCTCCTCAAGAGCCTCTTTACAGTATTGAATAAGGCCATCCATATATGACAGCTGGCTGGATGTATAGTTTATGTAGTCTGAAATTTCTTTGTATTTTTTAAGTTCAATGTTTTCAAGCAACTCCATCATCTCCTTTTCTTGTTGATGAAGAACCATATTTAGTTTTAAGAATCCATTTCTGATCTCCTTTCTTTTGGTGTCCTTGTAGCTCTTGAACTTATTTTTTGACAGGATAACTTCCATTAGATCATTGTCAATTCCTTGGCGTACTGTAAGAAAAGAATAAAATCAGGTCAGTAGTTCCAAATTCATATTAAAATGCAGTGGTTACAAGAGGCAGAATGATAGATTTTAGCTTAAAATCTTGTAGAATGTTTAGTAGAACATGGGACAGGAATAAGGATCCTGGTATTTTGCTCTTCTCTCTGCTGCTAGTAAGCCTTGTGGGAAATTGTTAGGGTTAAAACATTGACATTGGGTATATAAAATTTGGCATTTACTTACTACTTTATTATTATCTCCTCATTCAAATTTATCTCCCCCCAAATGGGCTTGATAATTTGTATTTCATTACATGGGGAATCCTGAAGCTTAATTTATTGTAGCTTTATATTATCTTTGAAAATTCACTATGCCAGTATGAAATTAAAATCATGACAGCAAGTGTGCCCACATTATGTCTGTGGCTGATGGTATATTCCTCTGATGGCTGTTCTGTGAAGGTGTGATTAATTCTTCTGACACTAAAAATTGTCAGCTGTTAAAAGAACAGAATCAAACATACCAAAGGCTGACTGTACATTCCAGTGCCATTCAGCTAACATTAGGAAGCAATGTCACATTACAAAATCCTGCACACATATTCTACATCCCTCTTCTCAAATTTAAGACAGTTTCAAATTGGAGAATTTAATGCTTCCAGCTTTTTCTTACTGTGCAGGTTCACTTTTACCTTTCTGAATGTTATTTTCCATGCAACTTCGTTCTGCCCCCAACATCTGTGAACTTACATGCAAAGATCCAAATTAAAAGAAATCTGTACAATCCTAGTGTTCAGCCCCTTAGTTGCTATGGATGCAGTCTTAGTTAAAAGGAGTGAATTGCTGTGATAGCTCAGAAAAACATGACTGCTTTGCCTCTTAGTCATCATGGGCATAAGCATAAAACTGACTGAGGAGGGAGAATTCTTCTTCAAGCATGTATTTCTGATTAAAAAATATTCATCATTTATCCTGCAGATGTAATTGGTTTTTATTCCATGCTGGGTCCTGCAGTATGAAATTAATGTTCCCCTCAGTTGTGTAGAATCACAGAATGGTTTGTGTTGAAAAGGACTTCAAGATCATCTAGTTCCAACCCCCTGCCATGGGCAGGGCCACCTCACTCTAGCCCATGTCACCCAAGGCTCTGTCCAGCCTGGCCTTGAACACTGCCAGGGGTGGAGGATTTAACACTTCTTTGGGCAACCTGTTCCAGTGAAATGCACATTTCTGTTCCCATCCCACAGACAGATCCTTCATTCTCTAATAGTTGAGTCTGGCTCCTGGTGCCACAGTTACGGGCTTGTTCCTTTGGTGTTTGTGCAGTGGGAACACATCACCTTTCTGACCCTTGTGCTGTGCAGAGAATTAATATAGCTTGTCAAGCTTATGTTCAAGTTTTTTTTCTGAGGAGGCATGGGGAAGTGTGAAAAGCACCAGAAATACACACCTTTTCTAAATTCTTCGATTGTACCGAAGAGGGAAGCAGCCTCTCTTGAACACGCGACTCCCAAGGGAATAATGTTATGATTGTTGTGCAGTGAGCTCTTGCAGATCCCACAGATCAGTTCGTGGTCATCCAGACAGTATTCAGAGAGATCTGAGTTGTTGTGCAGTAAGCAGTGCCACTGTTCATTGTCTTCATGATGTGCTCTCGTTAAAATGTGGTCTTGAACACTGTACTTGTTATGACTTAAATACAGACATTCACTACAATAATTGATTCCACACGTTCTACATCTTTTGGTTGCCACTCTTCTTCTCTCCCTGCAACTTTCACAGTAGACTGGTCTTTCGCTGTGGTCAAATCTCCACCTCAGAAAGCCATGTCTGCGCATGTATTTCTTGGCTAGTTTTGCTCGGAGATAATTCTTCCTCAGCTGGATTTTATTTGTGTAGTCAAGACAGTGTGCTTTGCTACACACTGGGCATAAGATGATATAAAAGTTTTCAGTTACTTCAACTCTGGTCTTGCTTTTATTTACACACTTCTCACAAATGCAGTGGTTGCACGGCAGCATAAGTGGTTGGAGAAACAGTTCCTTACAGATTGGACAGGAAAGCTGGTCACGGAAAGCGTGGCTGGAGACATTCCTTTCTGTTGTAATGACAGATGCATTATTCCTAGTTCTGAACCTAGGCATGACTTCTTTTGACCTAAATAAAATTGGGAAAAAAGAAACAACAAACAACTCTAACAACTCAGACAAAAATTTCTGAGTATTAGGGTATAGACACAAAATTATACCATGAACAATTCTGCTTTGCATATCAACTGTCCTTTTATTCTGAATGGCTACTTCGTATATGTAAGGAAGAATCCTTCTTTTTTTCTTTTCCTTTTTACAATTATTTCACTATATGCTGAACATGTAACAGACAGACATCTCAGTCATTGGAAGTCTGTGTGAATTTGTTGAGTTATTGCTGGTGGCCAAATGAAAAGAAGAATACAGTTTGGTTTAGTACAGAGTGAAATGTATTTTGTCTTCTTTTCTTGATTAGTTTTCAAAATGGAAACAACGAACAACTACAGTGAAGCATTTAGTGAAATTCAAATTAAACCCTTTATTTTGTTTCAGAGGGTATTAAATCATTTACAACTTTGGTAATATGCTTAGAATACCTTCTTTTTAATGAAAAATTAAGGCAATAAATGTCAAAATGTTTTTCTTTCACATTTTCAAGATGGAATATTTCCTCAAGAAATTATCACAATTGCTTCACCATTTCCAAAGAAGTACAATTCTGCTTAATATAATAACACACATTTACATATGATCATCCTAATTTTTAGTCATTTAAGAAATCACTCACCTCTGAATTATTTCTGATTTCTAGAACGAACTAAACTTACTTTTAGTGTCAGTAGCATCCTTATTATCACTGATTATTTATATTAATTGCAAAGACCTTTGGGTGGGGATTTTATTATTTTATTTTAGATATGCTTTTTCAGGATATGCTAATCCCTGTTCTTTTCAAATCTTGTTAGTCCTAACCTGTCTCTTAGCCTGTGGACATTATCCTTTTAAAATAACAAGACTAATTTTATAAGGCCGCCTTGAATATTTTCCATGTCCTTGACAAGAGCATCATTATTCAAGATGGACATCTTATTCTTAGGCCTCCTCTGCTGTGCTTCTCTTTAGCATCCATGTTACTGCTTTTCTTCCTGTCTTCTCTCCTCAAATGTTCAACAATACTATCTGATTTTTCTGTCACTCTAAACAACAGTAAAAAACCCTAATAAACTAAAGAGAATAGAATTTTCTGTTGCTCTGAAGATTCCTTCTGGTCTTAGAAGTTTACCTAGGTAGGAGTTAACCTTGCATTTCTAGTGGTCTTGTCAATTCTTCTCAGTTTAGCCTGGAGCTCTTCTGATAACTGCATTTTTATCTTCTACGACTGTTAATATACCTTCCTTCTATTCTCTGTGTACCATTTCTTGAGCCTTTATAATTATTTGTCTCCTTGTTGTGATTATACCCGCTTCCTTCCACTTCCAGTGAACAGCAGTTTTACTGCTCTTTTACTCCAAATTTCCTTGTATCCTTGCTTGCAGCCCCCTTGCTACAAACACATCCCTATTTTCCTCCTTGTTTTAAGTTTTTTCTGTGCATCTTCCTTCTTGTCGCTGTATAGGATTTACACTGTGAGAATCCATAAGCGTTAGCCATTCATGGATTTTGTATGGAAATCAGGTGGTCCTAATTACCAATGCAGTGAAGTTCCAGAATAGTCTTTGACCCAGAGTAATGAGCATAAGATTTAACTACCATCAAGATAAAACTACTTTCTCTGTTTCTCAGAAGAATATCCTGTGATTATTCTAAATAGCTCCAAGAAGTCAACAGATCTGTGTTTCTAAATGGCACGCATCCATTAAGACGTACTGTAAATTAGAACACATTAGAAATTAAAGAGTCTTTAACTACACTTACTGAACAAGTCCTGGTGTTCTTGAGTGACGCTGTTTGTTGTCAGACCTTCTACAGCACCTGCTTTCATAATACTGACATTCTGTATTCTCTGCACTGCAGCAGCAGCAGCATTTGCAGTCTGGGTCATTTGCACAAGAGCAGCAACACCACCAACAATTTGCACGCTCTGCACTTGAGCAGTGGCAGCACTGGCAAGTTTTGCCATTGTATGGACATGGGAAACAGCTGCAGTTCTGCTCACTGGTAAACAAGAAACGCCAACACAAGCAGCAACGTTCATTGCTGCTGTGGCAGATTTGGTAGTACCAGTTTAAACAGCATGGCCAGATTGAACAGGAATACCCATTTTCATCCATCCCACTGTCAGATACTTGGAAGGAAGTCCATTGATCATGTCAGCTGTTCTTCACACTACAGCATGAGCTCTGACTGTTGTGTCAAGCTCTGTGGCACGGCAGTGAGCTTCGTTCTAATCGGGGAGTGATGTCACAGTGAAATATTCCAGTAAGGAGACAGGCAGAATTTTATTCACGGGAACCTGGTACAGTGATTACATCATCTGTACATCAGGATAACTATAATTGTTCTTCCTGAACTCCTAGAAAGCATTTACATAATTCTTCATTAAGAAGGCAATTCTCTTGTTAGGACCACACACTTCATAGGCATTTTCTTGGCTCAGCTGGCTGCTGTAAGCAAATCAGCTGAACTGGGTCCTAACCTGAGACAGTGAGAGGTTTCTCATCAGGCCTCTGTAAGACTTTAAGCATAACTAGCACATGTGAAAGGACCTTACACTTGAGATGCATCTTGGAGCATATCTTTGTAACTGCCTTAGTTATTTTAAGCCCTTGTCTGCCAGTGTTTACACTCTTATGGTATTTGTTCCCCCAAGGCCTGAGGAAAAGAACTAGGTTTGGATTGTAGGTTCAGCACTTTTGTGCATTTGATGTGGACCTGCCTCTTTTCCCACTGACTTCACGTGTGTTTCTTCCCCTTCCTTAAGCTGGCCACTCAATGCAATATCAGACATATAATTTCAGTTATTCTTCAGCTATTTTGTATGAGGCACCTTTTTCTTTCATTTAGTTGATTTATTCCAAGATTTATATAGCATTTTTGTCTATAGATATGGTAATTTTAAATAAAAATTAAAATAATGTAAAGAATACATGAGTTTCACAATATCGCATGCTTACTGTAGCGCTTATATGTAAGTGCTTCGACTTCAAGGTCTTAAAGGTCTTTTCTAACCTAAATAATCCTATGATTCTATGATGCTACGAAAGAGCATCTCTAAGAGTTATCTGCAACTAACATCTCAACTTGTTCTCTTACATGAAACTGTTAAGGACAGTGATATCTATATAGTACATATTCAAGAATACTGACTTCTAATGCTGGCTTCTCTACTGTAACTAAGTTTTTCCAAAATTTAGCAATTTAACTTGTGTTAATGTGTAATGGGAAATTACTAAGATAGGTCTTGACAGAGTTTATTGTAACAGCTCCTTGGAGCCTATTCGCTCAAAGTCTGTTCTACCTAGAGAAATTTTAATTCACTAATCAAGAGCCGTACAGACTGTAATGGCTGTGTCATTATGTGTAACCATTTACATGATGGGCCATAATAGGTTCTTTGGAATGGTTATAGCCTATTGTGTCAATTGGATTTTCATGCATAAGTACTAGATCTGTGAACTGAACGGCTTTCCATAGCATAACCTGGACCTTTAATGGATGTTATTTATTCCATGTGTCTTTCCAGTTTAATCAATGGTAATGCTTTTTTTATTGTGCATATTTCATTTTGGGAATATTGAAAGGCTTTTGAATTTGATCATTAGAAAAAATGTATCCTGTGATGCTTGTCTGCTTTTCTTTTGCAAAACATGAATACACGTGGGGTATTTTGAGGAAGAAAAGGTGAGGGAGTGAGGAAAGAAACAAAAATCATGTCGTATGTCCCACGTGCTGACATCTGGACAGGCTTTTCCATTTTGACATAATACAGAGGTGTGCACGTGCCATTCGCAGCAACACATTTATTTTTCTTGATTCTCTGGGAGTTGTGTTTTTCCACTGGCTCTTTGACAACTTTGTCTTCTGCCCCATATAATTTCCATAACTTATTTTCTGCTATCTTTAGTGCTCTGATTTTTTTCTTTATCAAAACTGCTTTCATCAACAGCCTCATTCCTGTGCTACTCCCAGTGTAAGTGGCCTTCTCTGTAATTCCTTGTAGGCATGCAGCCAGTTCTGAGATGGTCCCATTTTATTAATATGTTCATTCTCTAGCAGATACTGAAAGATCACATCAGACTGGCTGCTAGAGAAACTCAATTACATGCAATAGCTGCACTGACAGACTTTTAATAGTATTTGCAAACACGTTCCCCCATGTCTATGTTGTGGATTGATGTGGTTGTTGTGTTCACGTAGTTCTCGTGATGGCCAGGCTGTGATGTGCTATACTTCACCTACAAATAAGCTTGACCCTGCAAGGTCAACCAAAACCCAGCTGTGTGAGAGACAGCTACTTCCCTCAGCTATCAAAGAATTCAGCATAATATTTTCTACTTGGCAATTCGTCTTATTCTGTTTTGCAAGATAAGCGGATTGTTGTCTTTCTTTTCTTCCCTCTTTTACTCTACCTCCACATACCTCACTGATATTTCTAATACTGATATTTCTAACACAAATTGAGATTGCATAGTGTCCAGAAAGAAGCTTGAAGACCATATACTATTAGAGGCTTAACCTTTGACTAATGTGTGTAGTAACGCTACATAAATCATGGACTGTTATTTATAAAAGTACTTTTTCTTTCTATATTTAATAGAGGTCACAAGGACATGCTCAAATTAGAGAGATAGAAACTAATGAAAATAATTCATGATTTTTCTCTGCATTCTGTACTCCTAATACATCCAAGTAATACCTGACTCCATTGTTCTTTTCTATGTCGGCTAATTGTATCAAAGATTTCTTTCAGTGTGTCAGTTCTGTCAGTTTCTATGTAGAAAACTAGCAGAAAACCTTCCACTTTCAAGTGCTCCTAGAGGTGTAAGATACGCTTTTGAGTCAGAGAGAAGGAAGAGGAACTGTTATCACCCTTAGGATGGGGAAGGAATGACCCTTCCTATAAAACCAGGTAGTCCAACAGGATTCACTCTCTAAAGGGCATGGTAATTCTTTCAATAAATTGCAGTGATTGAAGAGATTAACTGACTGCAGCATATAGAAGAGTCTGGTTTGGGGGAAGGTTTAGGATGAAACAGAAGCCTGACATGGTACGACCCAAAACTGATGCATTCACAATTGAGAGTTGCTTCTAAAAGCATTATTTCTGCCTAGGCAGAATGGAGCTTTGCTATCAATATTAGCAGCTGGTAAAGCAAAAGAGCAACAAATACATGGCAAACTTGAGTCTTCTTCATTGCTCTAAAGCTGTATAAAAAGTATATCACACTGAGCTCTATATGCCTTTATCCACAGATAAAGAAATGGATGAAAATTACAACTGTTACTATTGACTGGGAATGAGAAATACTGTGTTTGGGAAGTATATGATTTGAGCCAGAGGGAAAACTAGTAGGAGACCATGCCAAAGGAATGAACTCACTAATGAAATTTTGTCTAATTCTTCATGAAAAAACTTAACAGATATCACATAGTAACACAATTAGCACCAGAAATATATAGCTAAGAACTGCCAATAATAATAACAATGATAATAAAACAATACCGTATCACACGAAATAAATGTAATATTTTCAAAGTATCTGGGCCTAATAAAATTCACCCAAGGAATACAGAGGAATATCTGAAAGATTAACAGTGGTTTTAGGAGTTCCTTTCTGAGAACACATGAAAGATGCTGGAAAAGGTACTGGACTAGATGGAATTTAAGAATTTAGAAGCAAATCTAAGAAATCTCATTTTGAATGAGAACCATTTCCCACAGAATATGGGTTTATGAGTACTTGCATGCCAGAGTAATCACAGCATTTTGTCCTCTTCACACAGATCTCAAAGGTATTAAGTGAATTGCTATAAAATGCTTTAGAGAATCTATTTGTCATAGATATTAAGAAACTGTAACAATACACTGTTACTATGGGTCTCCATCCCTGGTATGATTCCTGCTATGTGAAACCTCGTTTCTTGTGTATTACTGTCACAATGTGAAACCTGTTGTTCTTTAGAACAAGTAAAAGCTGGGGCATTGTACAGAATGGTTAGAAATACTGAGTATATATTATCTGTCTCTGCCTGATGCCACTCCGGCCCTTGTGTGCTTTGTCCTCCTCTGGGTGGCCACATGCATTTCCTCCCCGGATGTGTTTTTGTTGCTGCTGTGGCTCACTCAGTTCCCCTCACACCCCCTATCTGGGTGCTTCTTCCTTGGGCTCTGGCTTTTGGATCTTGCTTCTTCCCAGAGTAAGGCGATGGTCATCTCCTTAAGGTGAGGTGTGCCTGTGCAGCTATTAAGACTGCAGAGAAGAAACTCGCATGTTTTAGTTTGAGCACCTCAGCTAAAGTGGTGTGGGAGTAAATGTAGCAGCTGCAAACCAACACATTTAAAATCTGAGGCCATGCTACGTTAAAAGGTGCTGGAGTGAATGTTAGACAGCTGCCTGTGCTTACATACCAGCCCAACTTAACTCTGAGTTTGGTTTTCAATAAAATCATCTTTTTCTGCTACAAAATTGGAAATGAATAGTACCAAGCTTGTCAATGCCAGTCTTTGTCCTGGTGTGTAGCAATTCTGGTCTCTTAGGTGAGTTGGTGATTAGGCACTTGCCCTCCTTGGGCTGCTCTGTTGGTGTATCTGCTTTCCTGACCATAGGACCTCGCTTTAGCCTCCTTTTTAGTCTATTTTTCATTCTTGTGTTGGTTCTCTGCTGGACATCCTGACTTCCCTCCTGATTAGCCTGGCTCTAAACAGTAACTAGTGTATGAGGAGGTCCAGCTGAGCAGTGAAATATGTGTTAATAACTTGGCTCTGCTTAAAAGGGAAAAATGAAGAAAAAATAAAATCACTCTCTCACACTGCCTGGGGGAAGAGGGGAAAATACAAATGAAGGGGGTGGAGGTGAGAGGAAAGGCTTTACGGATTTAGGCAGTGGATAGCATAGGGAATTAAAGCTGTGGTGAGCAGAAGTTCCCTGCAGTCAGCGAAGAAGTGAAGCTTCCTCCTTCACCCCAGAAGTTTTTCCTTCTCACCAGCTGAGAAGGTTTGTAATATATGCAAAAGAAAAATAAAATAAGTCCTTTTAAGAAGAACTTGTGAAGAGGAAAAAAGGGCTCCTGGCAAGGGAAACAACAAGTATAAACACTTCATTTTTAATTGAAATCTGAAGACGGGGCTTGCTGCTTATATACCCCTGCAGAGAGGATGGGGGGAATATGCCTGCCTACATGCACTGCAGTGGTGAAAAAGCTTGAGCCAAGTGTCTAAACTTGCAGCTAAATTAGTGCTGGAACTATTGTGCAATGGATTGTGTCGTGGTTTTAAACCCAGCAATTGGGACAGAGTGTTAGCTTTCAGGTTTATTAGTTTCATAGCAAGTTTCAGGCTTGCAACTCTGCTTTTCAATCCTTTTGCCTCCATGCTTGCTGTGTGCTTATGTCTTGTGGGGACTTGACCTTGGCTGGAGACCAGTGACCTCCAAGCTGCTCTATCACTCTGCTCCTCAGCTGGACAGAAGGAGAGGAAATGTAATGAAAGACTCCTGGGTCAAGATTAGGATAGGGAGTTACTGTCACTGGCAAAACAGGCTCGACTTGGGGAAATTAATTTATTACTAGTCTAATCAGAGTAGGGTAATGAGAAATGAAACCAAAACTTACATCGAATCTTTCCCCCCACCTCTCCCTTCTTTCTGGGCTAAACTTATGCCCAGTTTTCTTTGCCTCCTACCCCCAGTGGCACAGGGGGATGGGGAATGGAGATTGTGGTCAGTTCATCACATATTGTCTCTGCTGCTCCATCACTCTCGAGAGAGGACTCCTCACACTCTTCCCCTGCTCTAATGGGGTCCCTTCCACAGGAGATAGTCCTCCACGAACTTCTCCAATGAGAGTCCTTCCCAGGGGATACGGTTCTTCCTGACCTGCTCCAGCATGGGTCCCTCCCACAGGATGCATCCTGCAGGAACAGACTGCTCCAGCATGGGCCCCCTGTGGGGTCATAGGTCCTGTCAGGAAACCTACTCCAGCATAGTGGGCTTCTGTCTCCCCAGAGACACAGGTCCTGCTAGGAGCCTACTCCACCATGGGCTTCCCATGAAGTCACAGCCTCCTTCAGGCATTCTCCTGCTCTGGCATGAGATCCCACCTATGCTGCAGATGGATATCTGCTCCACCACTGACTCCATAGGCTGCAAGTAGATACCTGTTCCACCATTAACTCCATGAGCTGCAGCTAGATATCTGTTCCACCATTAGTTCCCTGGGGTACAGACAGATATCTATTCCACCATTAACTATATGAGCTGCAGGTAGATATCTGTTCCACCATTAGCTCCATGAGCTGCAGCTAGATATCTGTTCCACCATTAGCTCCCTGGGGTACAGACAGATATCTATTCCACCATTAACTCCATGAGCTGCAGACAGGTGTCTATTGCACCATTAACTCCATGGGCTGCAGGTGTGTATCTGCTCCACCATTAACTCCATGGGCTGCAGGTGTGTATCTGCTCCACCATTAATCTCCATGGGCTGCAGGTGTGTATCTGCTCCACCATTAACCTCCTTGGGCTGCAGGTGGATTGATCTTTGTTCCACCATTAACCTTCTTGGGCTGCAAGTGGATTTCTGCTCCACTGTGGACCTCCATGGTTTGAATGTGGATCTCTGCTCCCCTGTGGATCTCCCCAGGCTGAAGGTGGATATCTGCTCCATTGCGAACCTCCGTGGGCCGTGGGGGAAAAGCTTGCTTTACCATGGTCTGCGCTACAGGCTCCGGGGGAACCTCATTGGCTGCAGAAGATGCTGTGTAAGTACTAGCTCACATGCTCCATGTCTGCTGATTTATAGGTATTGTGGACCTTTCAGTTTGGTGGTGGTTGCTGTTGATTCTTGGAGATTTTAGCCTATACCTCCTTCAAATAGAAGGATACTTAGAAGTATGTATCAAACAAAAATTGAGCATGTTTTCTGAAAGACATTTTGCTTGTGTGCATACATTACTTGGTGTGAATAAGTGTATTATGCTTTCCACTTAGATTTTATAGAATGAATTCTCTTTTATTCAAATTAATTAGTAAAATTTGATGAAAGGCTTAAGGCTTGCAAGACAAACTTCAGTGTATACTATATGCACAGGCAGTTCACTTGCAGCCGGCAGTGCTTGTGGGAATACATAACAAGTCATAGGTTTTCCACCCCCTCACCCCCCCTTCTTTGTCTGAATGATAAAACTTTCCAAGTAGGAAAAGGAGTTTACAATTTTCTGAATAAACAAAGGGATCAGTAGCATTCAGTCTGGCTTACACAGGAATCTGGTCTGATACAAAAGGAGGTATTTTTAAAACAGTAGGTAAGCCACAAAGGTATCCCGAGTATCAGTAACAGTGTGTAAAAGAACTCTGTGTTTGACTTCATGTTTGGCTTTTGTATTTGAATACTCATCATGATGGTTTTCTGTTTGCCACCATTTTCTCAATGAAATAGCAATTCTTCAGCGTTAGATACAGCTTCTTAAATGTGTTGTCTTTATTAAGGTTATGACAATGGGATGAATTTGGGTTTCATTTGATCTCAATACTGTCTACAGCTTTACTATGAGAACAGTCTACTGCACGATTATGATACTGAGACAGAGGAAAACATAACAGGATGAAATCCTTTTCAGCTTAAAAATAACTGTCAAACAGTGAGAGAGATGAAGCTATTATAAAGCTTCAGTAGAAATAAAAGTGTAGAGCCGAGACATTTAAAGAAAGGGCACTGTAATAATAGCTGGATTATAAATGAGCAAAATACTAAACAATGCTCAATGATTCCTCTCGCTACTTATGGTTAGCTGCTCAGTAGTTCAAAGTGAGCAATGGAAAAACAGACTGCAATTTGACCTATGGACCTCAGCAAGTAACTTAACTTTGCTGTGCTATGTGTGTTTGAGGCATACTTTCTTTTAGGATATTGGTTGCAAAGCTGAATTTTTAATACTTTTCTCTCTCCAAGATTCATAGGACTAAGAATGCTAATATATATATACAAATATATATAAAAAT
>NW_009910785.1:118326-119134 GCF_000696875.1 Nestor notabilis
ACATGCAAAAAGCTATTTCAGTCAGTTAACTCGTAAGATTTCAGCCTCTAATAGACCTGACTTCCCAAAAGCAAGCGCTGTGATCTAAGTAACCAAAACCCTGACTACAGCATCAGCCCTCCGACTGTCTGTTAACCTGCCAGATCTGACCAGCCATCTTAGTGGCTCATCTCCCCTTTGACCTGCAGGACCAATGAGAACACTACCTGAGCCCCTAACCACCTTTCCCAGGGCTCTGTGGTCTGTCTTAACGCTTCCCAGGCTGCTGCTTGGCTATGTCACGGGCACCCACATGGACCACTGGGAGTGGGTAATAGTCAGTAGGATTTCCTAGGCTAGGCAGCCTCTCGGCAACATCTCTGATCCAAGCTCCGAGTAGGCAACACACCTCCCTTGAGGTGGGATCTGGCCAAGAGGTGGGTGCCTCTGTGCCTTTTGAAGTAGCATCTCCTACTACTGTCACGTGCCGCCTTTTCTTGGATGCGCTCTTGATTCTCCTCTGTATGGGTGCAGCAACTGGTGGTTCTGTTGCGGCGTGTTGGCTCGTCAGCTGTGGAGCGGTTCTGGGTGGGGATGTCAGGCTTTGGAGGAAGCCCCGTGCTTTTATTTGTCCTTGTCCTCCTCCCTTTGTTCTGTTTTCCGTGACGCGTTCCCCACCCGCTGGATTAATGCCCTCTTTCCTTCCGAGCGTGCTGGGGGCGGGGGGATGTTTGTGGCCTCTGCACTTCGTACACTCGGAGGTCTGCACTGCAGCCTCCCGGGTCCTTAGCGCTGTCCGGGTGCCGACACTGACCGCCCGGACCGGGAC
>NW_009910786.1:0-1875 GCF_000696875.1 Nestor notabilis
AAGAGCTGATATCGTCTGATGAAACTGGGAGGAGCAGGAACAACGGGAGTGGGTCTTTGTGCAGTGCAAAGCATAGCCATGGGATGCACTGCCTGAGGTGATGGTGTGGGCAATAGGTGGCATGACCCCAAAGGCAGCCAAGATGAGGGCTTGGAGGGGAGATCATTGGGGGTTACTGGATGAAATGCTCAGTTGCTGTAGGGTGCCAGGGAAATACGCCCTAGTTGCCTGCCTGAGCTTGCCCGGTGGTAGGTACTCACGCTTGGGGTGGGTCACTGCTGGGGAACCGCTGCTGGGTTGGAGGGACCCATGGTCTGAACCACTGCGGTTGCTGAATGTGATAAAGGGGTCAGGAGATGTTTGGGGGGGAAAATGAGGGTCTCCTGGTTGTTGTACAACAGCCACACAGCTTGCCCTTGGTGCGTCTCACCTCTGTTCTTTGTCAGGCCTTCACTGTCCCAGGTGCAGATGAAAGCAATCCGTGGTGTAGAGCCCTGCCTAAATCACGCCCAGGAGGACATAAAAACCCCTCTTCCCCAAATCCTTGCTCTAGGGGCAGCATTTGTGTCCTGGAACAGGGTAACAAGGATCGTGCATTTGCCTGTAAGCAGCTCCCACCCTGGCTGCAGGCTGGGTGACACAGGAGCTGGTCCAGGCCCCTGCTGAAAGAGCCATCTTGAGGGCAGTTCCCTAGTTTCGGGATGATCTATTGCATTAAGTCCTTGTGCACCTGGACAAGAGCACACCATATTTTAGTAGGAACAGCCTGGTGCGCCAGAAAGCCCTGGGGCAGCCTTCCTCTGAGGGCAGCACTATTGCTTGGGGAGCTCAGCAGCGAAACACCACTTTTCCCCCTCAGAACGGTCTCAAGAGGCAGATGAACACGATGAAGCGAGGCCAAACTGCAGGGCTGGGAGCTGGGCTTCCCGCGGGAGGGCCCGCGGCACCACACCGAGGACACCCCTCTGCCTCCCACACCATCAGCTGCGGTGAACTGGAAATAAGTGAACTTAACGAACCTAAAAACCTGAACCCATGTTTCTGGTGGGAGCTGAAAAACGTTTTCTATAAATGAATCTACATAGAAATAAAGAAGCTGGAGCTCCTCCCCGAGATGTCTGCTGCCACTTCCTCATGCTTGCTGCTGGACCCGAGCTCTGCGTTGGGTTTATTTCTGCAGAACTTGGGTTCCTTACTGTGAAATATGTCCTTCTGATTCGTGTCAGTATGGAGCACTGCTAGGGCCACATGATAAAATGTGACCTTCTATCTTACAAATCCTTGTATAACCACAAACCTAAAAAACCAGAAAAATCGGTGGTTTCTCTACCCTACATAAGTTAATGTATATAGTTCTTATGTCTTATGAAGGTTGCCTGACGAACATTCTAGAACACTGGCTTTAACCAGGTCTGTTGCTGACTGAAACAGGGGAAGTTTAGGACACGCCCACTCCTGGAGGATCTATAAGCCAGGAACAGGGACTGTGTGTGCGTCTGGGTAGAGCAGAGGCTCCGGGCGCACCCAGCGCTGTTTGCTTGCCTCTATTCGTTAAATAAATTGTAAAGTTTGATTGCAATAAAAATGTAAAGTTTGATTGCAATCCTCTTTGGGACTCGGTAATTTATCACAGTTACCCTGAGCTGTCCCGTGTCTCCACCCTCAGCTGCAGAGCAGTGCCCGTTGCCATCAGCCAGCAGTGGGTGCAGTGGGAAAACTGGAAGTACCTGAAAAGTCAGAAGTTGGTGTTCACGTGGGGACAGTCACTGGGAGTGGGTTTTACCCGGGTCACAGGAAAACTGCTCAAGTGAAGAGCTGGGTTAGGTGCACTACATGGCTCGGTCCTGCAGATAGGGGGGGGGGGGGGGTTATTAG
>NW_009910786.1:1960-2530 GCF_000696875.1 Nestor notabilis
GTCCCTGTTGAGGGGGGGGGGGGGGGGTGTCTGCTATAAACGGTCATTTTGCTGCTATAAACAGTTATTTTCCTGCTAGAAACAGTCATTTAAGCAGCCTGCTGCGAGCAGGTGTTGCAAAAGACTGATGTAAAGCAAAAAGACTGTTGTGTAATGGGGGCTCTGGCCCCTCCTGAGCAGAGCAGGAGGAGAATGGGAGCCTGGTTAAATGGGGCAGTGAGAGGGGTCGAGGGCAGCCCTGCTGGGATTCAGCCTTCCTTAATGCAGACCCACAAGTGCCTCCAGAATGAGCCTGTTTGCTGGAACATGGATGCACTGCCTTCTGCCATGGGCATGCGGAGCGCTAAGTGTTGTGAAGCATGATGCCCCGGGAAGTCCGGGATGCACACAGTGAGACTGAAGCTCAGGTTTTACCACGTGCGTTGGCTTCTTCCTGCATCTCCCTGGGGTGACATTTTACATTTCATATTTCAAAAGCTGAAGGCAGCTCCCTCCAGATACGGTGCATCAAGGGGGACGGTGTTGACAGTGGTTTCCACAAGTGTCAGGCGGTCATTTGTAATTCCAGGG
>NW_009910787.1:0-21632 GCF_000696875.1 Nestor notabilis
TGATACACACCCAGATGTCCATCCCAGCACACTTTTTCTCCATCTAAAACCAGCAAAGCAGGATGCTCTCCTTTTCACTGAACGTAAGATGCATCCTCCAATGCCTAGGTGCCTCTGTGAATGTGGGTGGCAGGTCCTTCATGCTACAGGCAGGATGAAGGTAGAAAGAACAAACCATAGACAGCAGTAGAGAGAGCAAATATACATTCTTCAAAATCAGGGTGAAGTAATATTCAGGGCCTATAATTTGTGGTGCTGGTAGAGAATGTGCTCTACTGCTTACCCACCATAGCAATATTGACTGCTAAGCCTGGAGTGGGGGGGTTAAGACCAACGTACCTTCTACTACTGCTCATAGACAGAACTAATGAGACTTAATTAAACTACAGGACAAAGCTTTCCCTCTGCCTGGTTGTCTTGCAGTTCTGCCTGTTCAATGAGGCAAGAAAAATTATGTTAAAATTGAATAAAAACAGTGCATTTTCCAAATGACAATATACTCAGCTGGTAATGATAAATGCAAAGCAGACAATGGAGCTGACTGATGGGTTTGATAAGCAAATGAACAAAACCTTTAAAGGGTGAGGGGGCGAGGAAGCACAGGAATTTGTAGACAGGGAGAACTGGCAGTTTAGAAGGGCTGAAAACTGAACTGCAGCACATTTTATTTCCTTTATTACTTAGTGTGTTTTACTAAAATTCTTATGTAAGATTTATAAGGCTTATGAAAAGTTTAACAGCTTCCTCCACTTGACTCTGACTCAATAGACTCTGGCTGTCTGCAGCCACTGCTTCCCTGTCGATTAATTCTGCGTAATGGTCAATTTTCTCCAAAGGAGCAAAGTATAATTTGTTTGCACTGATAGTACTCATTCCAGATCAGGTGAGCTGCTGACTGCTAAAGCCATTAATCTTTCACCCTCCTGATTAAAAATACAGAAGCATGCAGCCATGTATGAAGGACTGAGAACCCAGTCACATAGTATGCGGAAGACTCAAACTGCGTTATTTTTTCATGTGGGAGCTCATATGTTACATGGAAGGCATGAATAATGATACGCACAGGACATTCTGATGAGAAGTGTTTGTTCCTTCTCCCAATGTGTAGCAATTCCACCTGCCATTCTCTAAAGTATCATCACCTGCACCTGATATGCTGTTTATACAATATTCATTTTGGGAAGCCTGGAATACAGCTCACAGCATATAATTCCGAAAATGGTAGTGCTGAACTCCTTTGAAAAGTGGACACAGGAGTACAACAACTTATTTAGGCTTCTATAAAAATAATCCGAAAATGGTAGTGCTGAACTCCTTTGAAAAGTGGACACAGGAGTACAACAACTTATTTAGGCTTCTATAAAAATAATCCGAAAATGGTAGTGCTGAACTCCTTTGAAAAGTGGACACAGGAGTACAACAACTTATTTAGGCTTCTATAAAAATAATCCAAAAATTCTCAGTTTTTTTAAGTCAATATATTTTAACAAATACAAAGCTATCCTAACACTGAAAGACTAGAAACATTACTTCAGTGAGATTTTCAAAAACATTCAGCTTGGACTATTACAACAACTTTACATTAGTGCTAAGTACCTTCACAAATCTCTGCAAGATCATAAAGAAATATGGTATTTTGAGTGCAATGATGAAAGAAAAGTCATGGTAAAACTGTCCACTCGACCTGGGACAGCAGCTCAAGCCTTTCAGTGAGTGCGTCTGACTGGGCACTTAGGAGGCATGTTAAGATGCAACAGCAAAAGTTAGACAGCAGTGAATGGCAGTGCTAGTTCTTTTCCATATTTCAGATATAGATTGTTTCTTGTTTGTTAAGGGGTTTTGTTTGTTTGTTGGGTTTTTTCCTTTATTCCTAGTATCCCCTGAAATAAAAACAAAATAAAACTTTAAGTATTGAGATTTTTATGTATCTGCATGGGTAGTGTTCTTCTGGGATCCAACTGGTATCCACAGGATTACCCAAAGGATAGGATCTGAGAGCTCATCAGTCAGGGTTTCTTTTGGTTTGACCTCTAATGCCTCATCTGTGTTCTGAAGATATTCAACAAAGATACAGAAAGCTTCTGTTCCCATTAAGGGAGGTGGCTTAATAAATTATTTAAACATAGAAACAAAGAAAGGCAACCTACCAGAAAAAAAAACACCAACACACCCACCTGCCACTTCAGAACATTACCAATCCCTTATATTTTTTGGTTAAAGAAAGGAAAATTTTACAGCAAAACTTCAAATGTTATTTTGCTGTTATTAGCATTAGATTTTTCTGATAGCCATTACTATGAATCTAGCAGACTATGTTTTTATGTGACAGTAGCGAATATTGACTGGATTTACTTCCTCCAAGCAGAGTATCACAGTATCAGACCCAGGGTATTAAAACTAGGAGTTATTACAAGAGAGGTGCTATTTCTTTTCATTATATTAAGAATTTCATTTCTAAAACTTTCTGATATTAACAGAGATTTATACTCAATAATTTTTTTATTTTATTAAATATATCTAATATTGTATATATACTTCATATGCATACAGCAGAGCTGTTGCTGCATTGTACAGTGTAAAGGGCACTTAAAAAATACGAGAAGGAATCCTGAGGTTGTATTAACACCGGACAATAGGAATGACATGCAAAGACTATTGTGTACTACTGTTTGGCAAGTAGTACATTACACCTTATTTCACATTATCATGCTGCACAGAGGAGAAAAAAGGATATTTACCATTGCTGCTCTTGTAAAACCTCATGAATCATTCTTAAATTAACAGAAAACCACAACACTCAGAATCAAGGGTAATCTTTAAATGAAATGAAGGTATGAAAAATAAACTAAAGTAACTTGATACTGATTCCAGTTCTGCAGCCCTGAGGAAGACCTTGAAAATCTAACTATCCTATTTAGCCCTAACGGGAGATAACTCAGAAAAATGTATCATTTAGCACATGAAAATAAAATGTTCTGTTACATCTAATTATACTTGTGTCCTGGGTTCAGCTTTAATAGTTATTTTTTCTCCTTCCTAGTAGCTGGTGCACTGCTGTGTTTTCGACTTTAGACTGAGAACAGTGTTGATAACACGCTGATGTTTTAGTTGTTGCTAAGTAGCACTTACCCTGACCAAGGACTTTCTCAGTCTCTCGTGCTCTGCCAGTGATGAGGGCCACAAGATGGGAGGAAGCAGAGACAGGACACCTGATCCAAACTGGTCAAAGGGGTATTCCATACCACAGCACATCATGCCCAGTATACAACGGGGGAGTTACCCAGAAGGCCCAGATTGCTGCTCAGTTCGGGCTGGGTATTGGTCGGCGGGTGGTGAGCAATTGTATTGTGCATCACTGCTGTTTATTGGTTTGAGTTTTTTTCCTTCCTTTTTTAGTTTCAGATTCTCTCCCCTTGTTATTTCCCTTGTCATTATTATTATTAGTGGTAGTAGTAGCAGTTTCGTATTATACTTTAGTTGGACTGTTCTTATCTCAACCCATGGGAGTTACATTCCTTCGATTCTCCTCCCCATCCTGCCAGGAGCGGGGGGTGAAGAAGGGAGGGAGTGAGCGAGCAGCTGCGTGGTTCCAAGCTACCGACTGGTCTTAAACCACAACAGCTTGTTTGAACTTAATGGCTTTTCTAAGCATACATGGGCTACAGGGGACTGGTTTCACAAATTCTTGACTGCACCTCCAGCAGAATTATGGCAATTGTTCCTCAGTCTTATCTGGAATGGAAGATATTTCCAGCAATCAGCAGAAGAGTTCAGAACTTGGATTTGAGAAGAACAATATAGAATTTAGTGTTTGAAATATGTATGTATGTATGTACATATAGTGATTTTTTATTTTTTTTTTTAAGTTTTACACAATGATAACCCAGTGAATGGATCATCTTGAGAATTGCAGGAAGGAAATTTCAGTGGCAGGATGGGATTTTAGAGGACACAAAGTTGTTTGCATGCTTCCACAAACCCCAGCTTCTGTGTTTATATTTTAAAATATTTGGAACTGCACCTTAGACTAGATTTGTAACTGAGTATAATCTGCTTATTGCAGGGAGTTGGACTAGATTACTTTTGAAGGTCCCTTCCAACCCAAACTATCCTATGATTTTATGATTCACATGAGGATGCTCTTTCCTGTTATGTATCAGAGTTTAGCATTTACAGGGACTAATAGGATTCATTCCATCTTTTTAGAATTTTTGCTTACTGCACAGTCTCTATTACTTTACCTGGTTTAGCTTTGTAGTCCCAAGTGACAGAATTAATACCATTCCTCTTATGTGCAGCATAATATACATCACTGCCAGTAGAATTTTTCTGTGTAACATAAATTTCTCCATTTAGAATTTTCCCCTCCCCTTCTCTGTGCCGAATAAAATAACTTTCCTTTCTCAGGGTTAAGACCTTCGTCTACCTGTAGACAGATATCATGTCTCACCTTTTTCATCATTTATGTTTCTTTTTTTTTTTAGATTCCTATCTATTATTTCTGATATGATGTGTGATATTTAGCTGTCCCAAGTTGGCGGCATGAACTCTGAATTTCATTTACCTGCAGTTCAATATTGAAATTACACTTCAAGTGAACACAACTTAAGGTCATGTACACAAATAGTGACCTATCACACTACATTACATTGCTTTTTCTTAGATTCACCATCTGGGTCTGCTTAAGGTAAAATTTCACAATAGAAATTGAAATACAAACAAGAATATTTCTAGTGATGTAGGACAGATAATGTAGGACAGCTGTGTATCAAACACAAAAATTGAAGGAATGTCCTCCCTCACTTTTTGTGTTGTTTGGGTTTATTTTTGTTGTTGTTGTTGGTTTGTTGGTTGTTTTTTGTGATGTGGTTTGTTTGGGTTTTGGTTTTTGGTGTTTTTTTGGTTTTTCAGTTTTCTCGGTTTTGGAGGCTTATTTATTTACTTATTTACTTATTTATTTATGGGTTGTTATTTTGTTTGGAGTTTTTTTCTTTTCTTCTTTTAGGCAGCTGATTGCAATTACTGTTTCCTATTGTGGAACAATAAAACAAAAGATCAAAAAGGGAAGCCAGTAATTAAATGTTAAACATGTTTGCTCACTGAATTGGATGATTCGTTTCCATTTTCATGCGAAGTCCAACCAAACAACATGCTTTACTCTTTAAAAGAATTTTGTGTATGTATACCGTTGCAGCAGGAGCAATTTTGGTCTGAGTGCCTTTAGCTTAACAGCATCTTTAGAGGCATGATCCATCATTCCCCTCCCTGCTTACTATTCAAATAATGACAAAGGGTGTAGACAGTATCTTTCCTTCACTGTTCATTTTAGCAGCTTGGGAAGGTCAGAGCTCTTCTCCTTGTGCTTACCATCATTGTACCATACCTATTGTCTGTATTTTAGCTTTCTTTAAGGTTGAACCTGTAAAATTTTACTTCTGTCCCATTTGGCTTTAATCCTCCCAGTCTAGCTTTAAAGCAATCTTCTCTTCCTCTAAAATACACAGTTAAATATGTCTTTCCTTGCTCATTTCGTGGCTTGAATTGCATGGCTATAGTATCATGAACAAGCTTTAAGTACTGCATATTCCATTGCATGAAAAGCATAGAACAAAAGTACGTAAGCCAGTCATTTGCAACTGTCCTTCTTTACAGTCAGTAAAATCCTATCAAGAGAGAGGAGAGGAGAGAAGAGAAAATGATGCTGAACACTAGTGGTGGCTGTAATATTTTTTAGCTGGTGGAAATACCAACATAAAATTTTATAATGCATGTGTGTGTATACATATGGAATGCAGTGGAGATTTGAGTATGAAACCATAAAGGTATAGGTTATTCATTAGCAAAGTAATAATAGCATGACTAGAACACTCAGTTGAATTTTGGAAAACAGTAAAAAGAAAGGCTATAACCTTGTAATAGACTTTGTAACTTTCTTCTAAGCTCCCCCTTTTAAGCAACCTCCTCTGCAAGTTTGGGAACAGCTGGTGAAATCACCATAAAGGGCTACTGCATGGGCACACACAAATGCATACTCTATGTTGTGCTTAAGCATCAACTAAAAAAAAAAAAGGTGTTGCAATTTGTTACATGGTGTTACTTCTGCTGCATTCTGCCACCACTGCTGTCACTATCAAGGTGGAACAACATAGAAAGACTTCGGCAAGGTTGAGAAACTTTTGGTGAGGATGGACCCCCAGTGTTCTGAAGACCATCTATGCTAGGCACAGCAAGTCTTCCCCTCCACATTTTTAAGACAAAAAAAAAAACCACCTTAAGTCCTGACTTTTACAGCCTACTTAGTATCCTTCCACTTTTTTTCCCTCTTAAGCGTGTTGTCACACATTTCCATAGCAGCAGCAGGACAGGTGTCCAGTTCTTTTATTCATGGTATGACAGTCTGAAGTGACTACAGTTTTCTGCTTGGCAGCTCAGAGTTCCTGTTATCCTCACAAGGGTGATCTGCTGACACTCATGTATTCAGTGGTGCTCTGCTATTTTCTGTGCTGCAGGTAGAGTCGGCACAGTCTTCCTCATTGTTCTCTGCTCTTTGAAAGAAGATGAGCTGTCTTTCGGGAGAGCGCTCTGTGAGATCCCGTGAGCTACACATACCTTCACCATTTAGCCATGAATGAAAATTATTCTTGGAGCTCATAAAAGGGCAGTTTTTCTTTGATTTGCTCTGGATGAGTCTTACAGACTTGAATCTCATCATTTTGTAAACCAAATATTTCCATTCTGTCTCTTCTATATTAATTGGTGTACAAATACAGTTATTCTTGAAAACATTCAGGCAATGTTAGCAAAGGTATATCCTTCCACACTTATGCCACGCACACCCTGCCTTCAATAATATAATATGGAATACAGTCCTCTGCTGTGAAGAATATTCAGGGAGACATATAGTTCAAAGTTTCTTCCTTGTCAATGAATATGAACTATATCAATGTCCTGGTACTGAGAACTGCCAGACACGCCTGCTCAGGTGTTTCTGAAAAAGAATGCTGCTGTGTCCTATGTCAACAAGTAAGTTCTCCCTAACTTTTCAAGGATGGAGCTGCCTCTTGGAATTAGTGCAGTTATCCATCTTGCAGGCAGTCTGAGCAGTCAAACAAACCAAACACAGTTTCTTCAAACTGCTAGACCTTGACTAGAAGATCTAGGCAGCTGTCCTAATACCAGTATTTCAACCATGTTCCTCTTCATGTCACAATCTGACAAGAAATTTCAGGCTTTATGTCCCAGATACCTGGGTTTATCTCTGGAAAGTTGCTAATTTTTCTGGTTGGAGACTCTTTTCCCATTTCTTCTGTTCTCAGAAACATTTTTTTTTTGCATGTAAAAGAGCTCAGGCAATACTATTACCCTTGGAAAGAGACTAACTGTTGCTGTGCTGCTTACATTGAGCATCAGACTGTATGAAAGAGTGCTGTAAAAAGCAACTGTATTTCTTTTAGGACCTCTACATAAAGCAGTGTCCCATTGGGATATACCCAAAATTCCTGTTTGAAAAGCAGCCATATAGGGTCCTATTCTGTCTTTTACTAAGCCTTACAGACTCATGAAGTAGCTGGGAGCAATATGATGTCTGGAAGTGCTGTCTATAGAAGGATCTTCTGCCAGATACATTTCCATGGGTACTGCACATGGACAACCAATGAAAGGAGAAAGAGTGGGTGCTTGTTTGTAGTTTTTCCACTTCCTCCTACTCCTCTTCCCTCTGTAGTCTAATCAAATATATTGCTTCTTAGGATGAGAGGAGCTGAAATGACTGGCTGTTCCACCCCTAATTTTATCATATGTACAGCACATGGCAAGAGAAGGAAGGGATGTTTTTAATGATAACGCCAAAGTTAAAAACAAAACAGAACAAGAAGCAAAAAGCAAACCCAAAAACTAATGCTAAGAATGCTGGCATAATAGTTTTCACAGTGTTAATACAAGTGAAGCCAATGAATTCAGAAGAACTGCTACAGTTGTTTTTTATCAAACTGTTCAATTCCCACAGATTCCACTTCCACAAAAGTCAAGAGGAATTCTGCCATTAGTATCAGCAGGAGTAGTTCTAGTCTTGCAACCCTTATTGTGGACTTTGATCCTGCTGATGCTTATGTTTAGGAGGAAGCATACCGGGCTTGTACATGTAGTTAATAACCTGTGTGAGTGCTTGCAGATAGACTATGAGATTCTGACCCTGCAAATATTTGTACTTGATCTCAACTTCAAATACAACAGTGTTCAATCTGAATGTATTTTCTGCAGTTTCAAAGCCACCTGATGAAGGAGGCTACCACCTACACTGTGCTTTGAATTAGGTCCTGTAGTTTCTTCATTGGCTCATACTGTGTGTAGGGTACTTAGACAAAGCTAATCTTCCAAAGGGGAAAGATAAATAAAGTTACTTTCTCATGCTTTAATAACATTTATTTGTGTCCGGTTTCATAATTAATTTTAGAAGAAATTATTATATATTAAACACACAAAGCCTGAAAGAGTAATTTTACTATTCCTAAAAGAATATCTCAGTGTAATGATATTTCTAATAAATATCTTATATATTTTTTGTAATTTCTATTGTCAACCAAAATTTGAATGAGATTGAAATTACAAATGTGAGCAGACAATATTATCGTATTCAGAAAATGTGGCTGCTCAGCTGTGTAAAAGGATACATGCTGCCTTTAGCAAATAATTTCTGAGGCTTTTCAAATAAGGTGGTGAACTGGTAATGATGCCTGTCAATTGATGAAATTACCTATTTCATCTACAGGTAGGCTTTTCTTGTGATTTTGATTAAACAAAGTGTCTTGAATGGAGCATGGTACCTTATTTGTGAATTTTTCACTATTCAAGTCAAGTCTTCCTGAGCTATTGGCATTCTTAAGTTCCTATTTGAGATAGTACCTTTGGGAATAGTCCATATACCCCTTTCTACCATTGTTTCCTTCTACAGCAGTAAACACAGTATTTATCATTACATTTCCTATATATAATTTTCATAAATCATATTAATCATTAAAAAAGAAGAAAATACTAGCTTTTAATCTTATTCTCAGTGATTTACATGCAATGAGGTGTCATAGGAATTGTCCTCTGGCCTTTATGATTTTCTAAACGTACTGCTGTTGAGTGTCATTTTGTTCTTATTGCCTACTGTTCACAAATGGCTTTCTCAATTTCATCCTGCCTAGTTTTTGAGAAGCACCATCAAGGTATGAAGAGACTAACAATGAAAAGGAAATTATTAGCTTGCGGCACTGCATCAGCAAAATTATTACTCTGTTATGACTACAAACAGTAGCAGGAAACGTGAAAACAGACATTCAAATTAATTAGCATTTAAGGGAAATGGGTTTGGAATAATTATCAGATTGCTTTTAAGCAGCTATGTTTACAAGTGCATCTCTGCTGTAGTCCTTGCTAGGGAAAAATAGCAAATAAGTACACATTTTGAGGTCTGAGTATGCTCTATGGTCATAGTTCTTGACAAACAAAGGCTCAGGAGAATAAAAAAAACAATGGTATTGCCTTGTTACTCACAGCTCCAGTCAACCGGTATAAGTAATCAGGGACACAGAAGCTGTGCATCAGCTTCTTGGGAGCTCAGTTTTCAAACAATCTGAACACTGGAAGTACTAAATTTTTGTTATACCCTATATCCCCTTAAGCATTCCAACACTGAAAAAAAAAATAAACAAATCACTCTTTACTGTCTTCTTCCTGCAAGGATTGTAATAGCTGGGAATAAAAAAAAAGAATAACAAAACTTGAGCTAGCTAGACTGCTGTTATGATAAATGAGTAATGTTTGCACATTTGCATCTACTTTGTTTAATATTTGTCCCATACAGATACTTCATTGATTGGAAGAATGGTGTGGACAGCTACTTTACAATAGATGCTACTGAAGGAACCATTGCTACTAATGAATTACTGGACAGAGAAAGCACAGCACAGTACAACTTCTCTATAATTGCAAGTAAAGTTAGTAAGTATGACACAAACTGAATTAATATGCTGAAGTGGCATTTTTTTCACAAGGTAGTGCTCAGACATAAATATACTGTGAAGAACGTGTATATTGCCAAAAGATTATTTAAGAAGAGTCAGTAAATATCATTTTGCCAGACTTACTATGAAACTAAGTTTGATGTTCAAAGAGCCCTTAAAGTTTTTCTAGTAGTGCTCATGTAGGTACAGCTCCCTCAGAAGCTCAAAAATATTTTGACAGCAAAAAGAGCATGAGGAGCTATATGAAGGCCTTCCAATTCGGATTTCTGATTTTGTAATTCACTCCATATGAAATCAGGTTAGTCAAATAACAGATCGGTCAATCTGCTTTTTGAAGGCAGAAAAATTGGAAGACTCATTCAATTCCCACACAAGAAGTACACTAAAACTGAGTCAAAATTTAAGGCCCTAAGTTAATCAGTTTGTGTGCTGCATCTCTGCTCTTGTGTTTTCTCTCTACCGAAGACTGTATGCCTAACCACGTTTTCTTTTCCTGTATGATTTCTGATGGGGGTTGGTTTATTCATTTCTTGTATTTGTGTCTTCTAAGTAGTTTTAGGGGTATTTTTTAAATAAAAATTCCCTTATTCTGCTGTATTATATAGCTGCAGCTTTCTCCACTGACATTCTTCTGTGCAGCATTCCTCTTTCATGATTCTGTCAAACTGAAACTCTCATAGACATATACCACCCTTTGAATACAAGTCTTTTGGTTACTTAATGGCCACAGAGGTCTTTCTGTTGACATCAATGGGCTGCAGAAGCAGGAAAATATTGTATTTGAAGAATTTCTGCTAAAAAAATAAAAATAATAGAAATTCCACTTATTTAGTGCTGATGTAGAAACACTGAAACTGCCATCTGTTATTACAAAAAAAGTGCACTGAAGAGTGTCTTACCATATACATGCTAAGGAAAGTGGCCCATTATTGCAATTAGTTGCATAACTTGTCTCAGGAATAGGCACTACTGTTACATAAGAATTTCAGCTCTCCATTACCTTGTCTCTCTAAACTAAACACACTCTAAACTAGCCATAGTTATATCAAGTTCTGTTACTTAAAAAACTTTATTGTTAAAATATGTTAAAATATTGTTAAAATTGTTAAAATATTGTTAAAAAAATCCCCCACCTTTTTAAATACATCCTAATGATCATTCTGCAAATTACCTTTTCTTGAACCAGCCAATTATAAAAAAAAAACCACCAGCTTTATCCCCATAAAATCAGAGAGAAAAACAAATTAAACTGGCTTTTCCATCATTCTCCTATATGTGGAAAATGATGCTAAGGTCGTGAGTAGGCTTGCATGGACTTCTTGCCTGTGCCTTAGCCCTGGGCCTTCTATGTCATTGTTCCTCTTGGTTCTTCTATAGCTTCAAAATGAAACCCTGTATGAATCACAGTTGATGCTTGTGCTACTTTTTTTTTCTCACAACCACTAAAGTCTTAAAGCAATATTATGACTTTTGAACAATCACATTACTTTTCAAACAATGTCGTAAATGGCATGCAGTTTAGATAGCTAAGTATAGCAGCAAGCAAATGATATACGTAAATGTGGATGTACCATTTAGACTTTTCTTAGAGGCTGATAAATCTGAATATTATTAGCACTAAAGTACCAGAAGTTGTAATTTTTAATGGAATAGATTTCAAAAATGAGGCAGCAGAGAATTACCTTGTTGGATATATAGCAGTCTTCCAATATATGAAGGCAGCCTACAAGGATGCCAGAGAGGAACTCTTCATCAGGGACTGTAGCAATAGGACAACAGGTAATGGGTTTAAACTTAAACAAGGGAAGTTCAGGTTAGATGTAAGGAAGAAATTCTTTTCTGTAAGGGTAGTGAAGCACCAGAACAAGTTGCCTAAAGAAGTGGTAAATGCTCTATCCCTGACAGTGTTCAAGGCCAGGTTGGACAGACCCTTGGGTGACATGGTTTAGTGGAAGGTGTTCCTGCCCATGGCAGGGAGTTTGGAACTAGATGGTCTTAAGATCGTTTCCTACCCAAACCATTCTGTGAATCTGTGATACTACCTTTGCTGACATTGCCTATTGTGGAGGGGGAAAGAAGTGGGAAGGAAGCCTTGATCAAAAACCTGATTATTTGGGAATTTGTAAACGGTTTAATGTCCAGTGTCCTTGTTCTGCACTTATCTGACATATAAATATATGTGTATATACTAAGATTATTCTTCCTTAAACTCCAGGTCTTGCCCCTGCCCACATTGCCTGGTACAGGTTGGCAGCTTGAACAGAGGCAGAATTTGGACCCTTAGCAAATAGCTAATTGTGAAATCTGCTTGTCCTAGGCTTGCTTGTGTCAACTTGTATGCTCACAGCCAGGGAAGTCCTGGTTACCCAGCAATAAAATAATATATCCTACATATGGACAGTAGCTGCTGGTTCCACATATAGAGAACTATGATAAGGGAAGGTACTCAAGTCATGCAATGACCAACTCTGACCATGTACCATTATACTGTGATCTTTATTTATAACCCTGAAAAACATCAGATCTAAACACTATCTCTGAATCTGTCTACGCAAAGCAGCATAACTGACTCTTGAGAACATCTTGGAAGTGTACCCAGCATAAAGTGATGGATAGCCTTCTGTCATGTTTAACACAAGACACCATAACTTTATTTCACCCTTGTTAAGAAGCCTGCCCAAAGTAGAGATCTTTTTAAGTGGGAGGTGGATAATTATTCTACTGACATGCAGATAATGACATAGATGTGAGGGCAGCTCAGTGCAGAAGGTCCCTTACCCATGGAGAGAAATGAAAAATCAGCCTTTATATAGAACAAAGTGCATGATCAAGGGCAGGATGTGTTCGGACTCATTTTTTTTTTTCTCCATTTCACTTCCCTATTTCGCCATACTTCTTTTCATTCCCTCACTATATTTCACTGTAGGGCTATTTTTTCCTTCTTAAAGTAAATCAACACCCTAGCAGACTCCATGGTTGCTCTTCCTGCATATTTTTGATCCCACAGACTCTGTACAAACTAATAAGTTAAATATGTCTTACATTTCTTTCAAGCACAAAGGCCAGCTGGCACCGGGTAGTCTATTTCTCTGCCATTAAACACTCTTACCTTCTAAACAGATTGCCCACATATAAATTGATTCTTCCCAAGTGATCCCTCACCCATACTAACTCACAGCAATTGCATGTGAATTGTCTGATAGACCGCTAGTTGCCCCAGGCCAAACTGTGCCAAGGGCTGCTGTAAGAACATAATGGCACAAAAAATCACAATCTGGTGCTCAGAAAATCCCCCAGTGTGCTACTAAATTACCTAGTATGGGAATGTTTTTTGCATCTTACAAAAAAAGGAAGTAGATAACATGCATAAGATCTTATTTCTGCTTTCCAGTTCTCAAGGCACTAGTTAAAAGCTGAAAATAAACGTAACTATAATCCTCCCTGTCCAAACCAACTTCCCAGGTCTCTAAGTCGAGGCCCATATTTTGTGAATACTAAAGAAAACTCATCTTAAATCTCAAATTGGGGTTTATTTGCATACCATATCTGGGATTAAGGAATCAGCAGTTCTCGTTGATGGTCATTATCTATTTTCTTAGTCAAAGTATTTTACACATTTTCTACTGGTGTAATATCCTTGAACCACAGAGATGTTAACAGATGATGATACTCAAGCAAAAGAAGAAAGCAAGGTTGTCACTGTCTTTACAGACAGGGAAATTGAGGAAAGAAGCAGGTAACTAATTTGCTTGTATCTTACAGGTAGAAACCTGAAATCAGTTTCTTAATTCCTAAGCTAATGATTTAATCAACTTGCCTTCTTTTCTGTGTAATCTCTGTTCAAAAGACATGAACAGATGTTTTCAGTGACTTATTCACTGATACCAGCATGCATGTTACTACTATGCTCACAGGGCTCAAAAATTTTGAGACAAACAGCAAACAAAACAACTGAGGTCAAGTCTGCAAAGTAGTATTTTCAGTGCAATTCTTCATCTTTGTTCACATCAAGTATTACAGATCTTTATAATGATACATGAATTCAAAGCTGTACACAATATCCTTGTAGTCTCCCTTTATATACATGAGTAGTTAGTTCAAATGATACCAGGCAAATCATAAAGAAAATTAACTGCATAAATAAAGTAAAATCCAGAAGTAAATCCATCTTATGTTTTGGTTATTCTGTTTACTTTCATATTGTATTTTTGCTAATAATTTATGAAAGGTAAAATTCTACCTTACGACAATACTTATGAATGAGATTTTGGCCTTCTAATATATCTTTCAAAGAATCATAGAAAATAAATCGCAGACCATCATTGAGAAATAAATGTAAAAACAATACTTACATTCATTTGTATTTCCAAAGCATGCTATCCCTTCATGATTGTGAGGGAAGGCAAACCGTCAAATCCCACTGTACTAAAAAGCTGAAAACCTAATTTATGTAAGATACTTCCAAAAAATGTAGCCTAAAAATGCTTCTTAAAACAATGACATGTGTAATAGAAATCATCATCAGCTAATATATATGTGCATGATGCATACATTTTTAATATATTCATTCTTTTACTGTTAACATATTTCTAAAAGGAAGGAAACTAACATACTTTCATGGCAAGGCATTAATCTCTAGTGCGTTTGAAGAATGTATCCTGAAGTCCTTTTGTTCACTGTTGTATCTTAAAATAAACACATAAAAACTGAAGGAAAATCTGAGTTACTGCATGAGAGTTGCTGTGTTCTTTGCAGCAAGCACTGCTAGTAGGGAAGTTTTAAGCTAGATTGTTTCTGCAAGTACCTGAGTGAACTTAACCTACTCCAGGACTTTCTAATCTCTATGTATTTTGGGATTCTGTCCTCTACTGACTAAAATAACTTCTTAGTACTTTTTTGTTTCTCATTATAAAAAGTAACTAATTCAATTGTGAGCAAGTGATCCAGATTTCTTCTGGCTCTTTGGGCTTCTAAAGAATCACTGCGTAATTTTCAGTTGCTAGACCAAACTCTGTCTTCATTCATAATGTCTTTCTTCAGAGACATTCTGCACATAGGGATAATGCTCAGTTGAAAATTAATGAGGATTCAAAGAGATATTATTAATGTTCACTATAGTTAGATACGTTCAAAGGAAGGAACTACAAATACTTTGTGATTTGGGTAGTGGGGGTTTGTGGCTTGTTTTTTTTTTCTCTTTCTAGATTCCAAGCTGAGTTTGTAGGATGGTCACTTTATCCACTACTTGTAAGGTAAAGCACACTTCTACTTGCAGCTGGTTCTACTTAACTAGGAAATCATTGGAGGAAACCTTTTGGCTTTAAGGGAAGCCTCTTAAAATCCTGCACTTAGTAGTACCTGAGAACAAGAAATAGATAATGTAAAATTTCCACAATGCCATCATGAAGACACTTTGCCCCTCCCTATGTTATTTATAAACAACAGAAAACCAAAGGTTTATACAAACTATGAAGTAAGCAGCTAATGCAAATAATTTCAAGAGTCCATTGAGGGCCATGAAGATGCTCAGAGAGCTGGAGCACCTCTCATATGAAGACTGGCTGAGAGAGTTAGGGTTGTTGGAGACGAGAAGGCTCCAAGGAGACCTTATAGCAGCCTTCCAGTACCTAAAAGGGGCCTAGAAAAATGCTGGAGAAAGGCTTTTTATAGGGATATATAGGGATAGGACAAGGAGAAATGGCTTTGAATTGGAACAGGGTAGATTTAGATTAGATATTAGGAAAAAATTCTTTACTGTGAGGGTGGTGAGACACTGGAACAGATTGTAGATTCCAAGCTGAGTTTGTAGGATGGTCACTTTATCCACTACTTGTAAGGTAAAGCACACTTCTACTTGCAGCTGGTTCTACTTAACTAGGAAATCATTGGAGGAAACCTTTTGGCTTTAAGGGAAGCCTCTTAAAATCCTGCACTTAGTAGTACCTGAGAACAAGAAATAGATAATGTAAAATTTCCACAATGCCATCATGAAGACACTTTGCCCCTCCCTATGTTATTTATAAACAACAGAAAACCAAAGGTTTATACAAACTATGAAGTAAGCAGCTAATGCAAATAATTTCAAGAGTCCATTGAGGGCCATGAAGATGCTCAGAGAGCTGGAGCACCTCTCATATGAAGACTGGCTGAGAGAGTTAGGGTTGTTGGAGACGAGAAGGCTCCAAGGAGACCTTATAGCAGCCTTCCAGTACCTAAAAGGGGCCTAGAAAAATGCTGGAGAAAGGCTTTTTATAGGGATATATAGGGATAGGACAAGGAGAAATGGCTTTGAATTGGAACAGGGTAGATTTAGATTAGATATTAGGAAAAAATTCTTTACTGTGAGGGTGGTGAGACACTGGAACAGATTGTGCAGAGAAGCGGCAGATGTCCCATTTCTGGAAGTTTTCAAGCCCAGGATGGATGGGGCTTTGAGGTACCTGGTCTTGTGGAAGGTGTCCCTGCCTGTGGCAGAGGGTTTGGAACTAGATGATCTTTAAGGTCTGTTTCAGTCCAAACCGTTCTATGATTCTATGATTTATGTCTGAAGATTTAAGAAAACTGGTTTTGTACTTAACTATGGCCCCTATGCTGCTGCTCCTACACCACTTTCATTCACAGCATAGATTTCTTGAATAGCGGCTGCCACTCTTCTTAAATGCAAAAAAATAAAATAATTATCCTTTTGACTTACTAGCTAAATTGTTTTTTTTATGTATCTGTTATCTTGCAAGAGGTCTCAGCATAAAGTAAAAGAGAATTTTGTTTGCTGTGTATTGAATTTATATCTACTTTCTTCACACAGTGCGTTTGCAAGTAAACTTGTTTATAAAATGCACCTAGTGAGTGGTGAAGATTATCTGTATTGTTAGGACAAAGGAAAGAAGCAAATGTATACTGGTTTTTAGCATTTCTTTTGCAAAAAAGTATTTGCTAATTGCAAATACTTAAGCAGTTAAAGAAATACCTGTTATAACACAGCCGGATTGTTTAACCACAAGTTGAATGCTAGCTCTACATGTTTCACTGCTAAATTTACCACTTACTTTGTCTGGTTTTCATCAAGATTTTTCTTTATATCTTTCTCTCTTACTTTTCTCTATCTTCTAAATGGGTTTGCTTCACTTACCTCCTTAGTATCTTGGGGATGTAAACAGTGGCCAAGTAATAAATACTGATTTTCTGCATTCTATTGTGGAAAACACAGTTCAGTTTTAATCATTGCAAATGTCTTCCCCAGACTCCATGAAAAGTAATCTGAGAAAACTTTGCATCTTTATTTACAAGTACAATTCAAATTCTTTAATTTATGCTCTAATAAACATAATCCTGTTGACTGATTCCTTACCCCATGAAGTGTAATGGATCAAAGTCTGGTACAAGATGATAAAATGTTTGCTACTGATTTCTCCTTAGTACAAATCAGAAATCAATGGAAGTCAAGGGCTGTTAAAAGTCACAGTACTGGGATCAAAACATTTTATGATAGATCATGAACACTAGGGATAACAACAAACATAAACAGCATTCCTTAATGCTTTTTTCCTAAAAATCATTTATAGGTAACCCACAATTAACCAGCAAAGTCAATGTTATAATAAATATCCTGGATGTCAACGAGTTTCCTCCTGAAATTTCAGTTCCATATGAGACATCTGTATGTGAAAATGCCAAGACGGGACAGGTATTTGAAATTTGTAATGCTTACTATTTTGTTTTTTCTTTCTTTATTGTTTATAATAACGGAAATTTTTGGGTTTGAAAAGGACATCATGGTTAGAATTCTTATTACAAATAAAATGTCTGTGTTGGAAACACCTTTTGGAAAGAATTCTGTTTGTTAACCTTTATGGTCTATTTATGGTCTACTTATTTTTATTAACCCTGATAGTATGGGTCTGAGCCACCTTTTACTGTGCATTTAGCATCTGTGTTGGGAGAAAGAATGCCTTCCTTAAAGACACTTAAGGGTAAAATTGCAGTGAGTAAATGCAATAGGATAAATTACACACATTTCTGTGTCCTCTTCTGAGATAAAGAACCCACGACCCCAAAGATTGTCCTCATGAAAGCTTGTTTTTTATAAGCAGTTCCAAATACATACATAGCATGCAAAACCTGTTTCAGATTCAGAGTATTACCTTATACCATGGGTGATGCCAGTATTAATAGAGCGGGCCCCAGAAGCTCTTCGCACGTGCTCCTTCTGCACAAAATCTGTGCAATTAAATACAGTGCTGCAAAACACCAAAGCCAACCATTGTACATATTAACAACCAATAGTGTCTCCGAGATTAGACTTGTAACTTCAGCTGCTCAAATTTGAGAGTCACTGGCAGCCAAGGAAGGAACATATTCAGCCTGCTGTGTAATCATTCACTTCTTTTTATATGTGTGTAATATGTAATCAGTGATTTTTATTACCTCTATTACAGATTTGCCCATGACTTCTATGATATTCCTTTTTTTTTTTTATGTTTCAACTAATTACCATACAACCTAATTTAACTTCTAGTTTATCAGATACCTTTAGTTTCTTATATAGGCACTAGCAGTAGAAAGGGGAACCTTTTACAGGGAAGGCTGAGACAAGCACTGACCTTTCAAAAATTATAGATATTTAGACATTTATTATATGAAAAAATGCCTTCCTTTTTAAAAACTCAGTGGCGATCCTAGTCTGAAATATTTTAACTGCACTGTGTTTACCTGAAATCTAGTAGATAGGACTCTGAAATCCAAAAGTTCCTTCAGGCCTAGATGGCACAGACCTTTCAACCCTCTCTACTTCATTTCAAGCTGTGAAATTAGAGAGCAGCTTTGTGAAATACTACAACATATACTGGTTGTAATAGTGACAGTAGTAGTAGTAGTAGCAGATAAAGTGAACTATCTTTAAAAAACCATTCACCTGAAAACAATCACTAGTCTTCTGATACAAAGGACAAATATTAAATACTTCTGCTATGAATATAGTTTAAATCTTTTTTATTTCCTTCGGATATGTCAAAGTGAGACTTTCTGAGACACTATGAGTTCTCTGGAAACTGTATCAGACTTCTTGCCTCCACTGTCCAATGTATTTGGAGAATGAGAGTAATCCAGTAGAATTTCACTTTTGTTGTTTCATTTGATGTTCACTTTGCACTTCTACAAAACTACTTCTTTTAGAAGAGTGAACTGACTTCAGGATTAAACTTAATCTGGTTTCAGGTGATACAGATTATCACGGCAGCAGACAAAGATTTGTCACCAGCTGGGCAAAGGTTTTCCTTCAGACTGTCACCTGAGGCCTCCAACAAGCCAAATTTCACAGTCCATGACTACAGAAGTAAGTTGCTTACCCATATCTCTCTTTCAGAGCAGCAGGCTGTGATTATAATGACAAATATGATTACTTTATATTACAGTCATGTATACAGGCTAACTTTTTTATATGACATTTCTAATTGTTAAACTGTTTAGGACATACATTAATACAAATTCAGGTCTTGCACCTTTTCTCATTTTTAGGGGACAGGAATTGTCAGAACACCAAAGGCTGAGATATCCCTACAGGCCTGCAAAAACACTGCTACCTGTTTTATTTTCTTCCTTTTATCATTCAGTATTTCAGGAAGAATTCAAAAGCCAATGCAGGTATACCTTTAAACAAGGCAATATTTCTTCCTTGTTTAAATACTATTACTTTGCTAACTGTTTTCAAAGTACCCAGCTGTGGTGCTTTCTGAAGAATGCATAGTCCTGCAGAAGAGTTAGTTCTGTATTTGGACAATGCTGCTGCAGTATAACATCCCACAACACTTTTAATAATTTCTATTTTATATAATTAACACCTCTGATTTTTCCCCCAATTTTTGTTGTAACTGGTAATCTTCCTTGTTTTTTCAATTTGATAAATACCAAAACACGCAAAAAAGTAAAACTGTATGCGTATGTAACTATATACATGGTACATGTTAAAATGTTTAAAATCAAAATGTTAAATGCTTAAAAGCACTTCTTAACACTTACTAAAAACAAGTACAGTATTGAAACATAAGTAAGACAGATTTCCCAACCATAAAAGACTTTTGGTTTTGGTGATTTACAGAGCTATTAGAAAAACGTGTCCAAACAGAAATTCTGTACAGTATTTTCAGTATCTTTGGCCTTTTGTTTGCAAAAGGGTGGAAAGTCTGCTATTTACACAATTTAGAGCTATTATAACATAATCCTATTCACAGTATAGAAACCTTTTAAAAACATAAATATCATTATTTTTTGAGTTAGCAATTATGTTAGTAGCAAGCAGGTACTTTGTGAAAGGAATTTTGATGGTTTTTTTTAGGAAACAATCTTGTTCACTGTATTACAATTAATGCTTTTACAAATAAAGGTGATATTTAACATTTTTAAGCACATCAAGAAGCCTAATAACCAGTGCTATTCTATACATCTAAGAATCATGGGTAGTGTGATATTACAGCAGGTGTAATATGTTTATGGTAAACCCAGTAGAACAAACTTTTCCAAGTTCCTTATTTCTTCAGAGTATAACTTAATGATGACAGAAACAAGACAGAAGCTGTAGGTTGCCATTTGGAGTCTCTTTAAACACAAATACAGGGAAATTCTATGTTTCTAGACACTGCCTTCAGCAGCACTGAGGCCAGTCCATCAGCTGTGAATAGAAGCAAGGCCCTGGCAGAGCTGGAGAGCTTCCAGCTGAACCACTCACCTTCCTTTTTTTGCTTTGCTGGCCTCACTGTGCTCTCTAGAGGGCTGCCTCCCTGCTGAGCACACTCAGTTGCTCATGTAAGAGAAAGAACTTTCCTCCTCTCCAAACCGTCACACACATCCTGAAAATCAATTCATTGCCAACAGGCTGAAGAACCAGAGGCTGTCTCAGCTTCAGGCTGTAGCTCCAGGCTGCTCTGTGCAGAGTTCAAAAATATGCCTATGTCCATAAATTCAGAAGGACCTTAAACAACTGGAAAAATTGAAGAGCAACAAAAACGTTTCAAAGTCAAAGACAAGAAATCAATCTGATTCTTCTCAAAGCAGAATGGAAAGTCACTTGGTTGCATTGTAACATGTATTAAAGTGATCTTCAACACTGGAATTTGAAAAAAAAAAAGAAATAGAAATAGTTCTGTTAATAGAAATAGACATAAGAATGGAAATAACATTAAGCTGGATGACTTCCAAACTCTTTATACAGTGCAGATGATTAACCATTGAGAGAAAGAACATCCAGAAGATGAAAGTTAGTTTGATTCAAACAGTTTAGTCACATTTTTCTTTTTCAAAACTAAATATCACTAAACTTGATATGTCCTTATTCACATTTGATAAAAAGGAGATATCTGAAATAAGCATTTTGTCAGTTAAGTGCTCTCTCAATGGTGTCTGATCATAGTATATCTGATTTAGGATATTTAGAGTTCCTCCTTACTGTCCCTAATCAGAACTGGACACAGGTATTTGAGTGGAATTCAGAGCCCTTAATCCTTCTACCTAGGAAACAGAATTCCAAGAAGGGATGAAAGTCATAACATGGACAACAAGTGATGTCTTCTAAACATATAGTAAATAACATAGGTGAAATGGCAAACTTGAATTGCCGAGGTGAGTATCTCCCGA
>NW_009910788.1:0-15183 GCF_000696875.1 Nestor notabilis
GGCTCCCGTTCGGGGGTCGGTGCCCTTGCGTTGGCTCCGTGATCCACCCGGTGCTTGGCGGCCTGAAGGCGGGCGAGGTGCTTCCTTGTTCGCTTCTGGTGGACTGGGCTGTCGAGGTGGGAAATGGCTGTGTGGTCGTGGCTTCTGCAAATGCTGCCGCTTGGTGACTGTGTTTTAAGACACGAATGGTCTTTCAGATACGGCTTTGAGGGTGCTAAAATCCCAAGAACTGTACAAAGTGCTCTGTTTTCCGGTGCCTGGAGAAGGGCGCTGTTAAGAGCAAATAATTGTGTTAAATTAAAGCTATGTGATTGAACCTGTTTTAAAAGTCAATCACGCTTCGTTAGAGAAAAATCCTTAATTTTGCGATTTCAAGAGACGGCTTAAAACCGTGTGTATTTAAGAAAAAATACTGTGTGTATTCTACGAATACAATTATTTACAGTAATTCTGACCAAAGCCAGACTAAACGCATTAATGTTGAGTAGGGTGTGAATATTTGACCCCATAAAACTGTTACTCATGATTTAACTATTATTTCTTTAATAAACACTACTTGTCTAGCGTCCCGGTCACTTAACATACTCCTTGTGTCCAGTGCTGCTCTCATTGTAAGCAGTAACTTATCCCTTTGTGCAGGCTGTTTGTAAAATGTCCTTTTTGTTCGTGCCTGAATTTCCATAGTAATTTGCTAAGTTTCTCGGGGGAAAGTGAGTTAAACAGCAGTTGCTAATTGGTGTGTGTTCTGTAAGTGCATTGTAAAGGCTAATGCTTGCTTTGTCTGGTAAGCAGCATGGAATTTCCTTTCTTCACACGGACTTGTCTCGTTTTGGACGAGGTCTTTGTTTCTCTGGAAGAGAATAATCTGGCTCAGAAGTTCCCTTCTGTGAATTCAACTGACTCTTAAGCAGGCAGCAGGTTTAATGTAAAATCCTTCCCCTCCAAGGCAGGAATGAGGTTATTGTGGGTTTTCCTTTGTTATTTATTTCAAATAATGGATGTGGAGAGACAACAAACGAATTTGAAACGTGGGCAAAAGTATATAGTAGATATTAACATGGAATAGGGAAATTAATTACTCAGAAAGACCAAGCACTTTAAAACTGTCATAATGATGTGTGTTCAGCCTAAACACAGGGCTGCTTACTAAAGAGTTCAAGTGGGTTCTATAGGGCAGCGTATTTCCTGGTATTTAAGCAGTGCTGTTCTGGAAGGAGTATTCTCCCATTTTGGCCACACCAGAGTCTCCTGGGAGCGTGTTGGTTGGTGTCCTGGTTAGGATTTTGCATGATTCTTGCCACTCAGAAGTTATGGTAACTTATATTAAAATCAACACTCTGTAAAGCAGCTTTTGCAAGTATCTGGAGCTGTGTTCAATGAGGCATAATAGCCCTGTATCTATTAAGACTGTATTGAGGTTGTCTTTATATATATTTCTTAACAACTAGATGAGCAACAACAGTAATAAGAGAGCACCAACAACAGCAACACAGAGACTTAAACAAGACTACCTTCGAATTAAGAAGGATCCAGTGCCTTACATCTGTGCAGAGCCCCTCCCTTCTAATATCCTTGAATGGTAAGAATTAAAATGTTCTCTATTGTGGAGAGAACAAGATTTTCCAGGTCATCAAGTCTGGCTCCCTCGCTCCTGCAGATTGAATGGGAATCTGGGGTTTGGGAGCTGGAGTATGAAACTGGAAGTGATATTGAACTTGATTTTAAGAGAGAAATTGGCTGGTTGTGTGATGGTTTCAATGCTGCTTAAATGTTGTCTTTGTCTTAGGCACTATGTTGTACGAGGACCTGAGATGACTCCCTATGAAGGTAAAAGTTTGCATGTAGCAGAAGTGTGTATGTGTTTGGTTGTGATTGGCATGCCTGAGTAATCCCATGGCAAAACATAACTGCTGTAAAGAGCTCTAAAAACTATTAGTGCAGTTTCAAAGCTGTGGAAAAGAGGTAGTGGTGCTGCTGTCTATTAGTGGGGTATCTGTTACCAAAGGTTCTAACAAAACCACGTTTAAGTTAAGCTGAGGACAGATAACTTCCTATTAAGTAATTGCTAAAGGTCTTGGAGCAGATAACTCACTTTAGATACTATGTGACAGTCAAAAGATAGTTTAAAAGAGTTCCATTTTGTTTCTGCATAAATGTTCTCAGTGAACTAAGACACATTCTCTTTATGAATTTCTCTGGAGAAAGTGAGGAATGTAAAAACCTTCTTAATTTGTTGTAGTCGCATATTTCACAATGTCCTCTGGAGCCTCTCACAAAATGCTTTTTGAAATCAGATTCCTCATAGGATTGTTATTTGCAGTTAGCTGTGTTTCCGGGAAATGAACCCATTTGTATTGTGTTGAATACACTTTGGCTGCTTTTCCTTCAATGTGTTACAGACTTGACAACAGAAAGTAGTTTGTAATATGCATGTGAGAGGATTGCTCCAAAGTAAATCTTCTGCAGATGTGGATTATTGTTACTCCTGTGTTTGAGAGGCACAAGATGATGACATTGATCTCTGTAGTGTGTGTGTGGGGGAAAGGAGACAAAGGGTTTTATTTGGCCCATTTTGAGTAGCAGCTTAGGACTTCATCTTCATGCAAAATAAGTAATTCATCTCTCTATGTAATGCAGGTGGCTATTATCATGGGAAACTAATATTCCCCAGAGAATTTCCTTTTAAACCTCCTAGTATTTATATGATTACACCTAATGGAAGGTTTAAGTGTAACACAAGGTAAGGATTTTCTTCTAACACTTAAGCAATTAACACCACCTTAGCAATATGTATAACGTGTAATAATTTTAATGGCAAAAAATAAACCACACTGCCTGTCTCATCCTTTTGAAGGTTGTGTCTTTCAATCACTGATTTCCACCCGGATACATGGAATCCAGCTTGGTCAGTCTCAACAATCTTGACGGGCCTTCTTAGTTTTATGGTGGAAAAGGGCCCCACACTGGGCAGCATAGAGACGTCAGAGTTCACGGTAAGCTCCAGGACCTGTGATGTGCCTTTTGTCAGCTTAGGACAAAGTTAAAACTCCAGCAGCAGCTGGCATTTTGGTATCCAGAAATGAATGTGTTGCCTGCTGCGGACTAGTACAGAACACTAACCCTGTAAGATGAAGAGATGAGAACATAACTTGTATAAATGTCTGTTGTAGTGGATAACAGTATATTAACTTTGTTTACATGCAAGTGCTGATGATTTTTGTTTCCTCCACAGAAAAGACAGCTTGCTGCACAGAGCTTAGCATTTAATTTAAAAGATAAAGTCTTCTGTGAGCTCTTCCCTGAAGTGGTGGAGGTAAGGGAGTTCATCCATGCAATAATTTGGTTTCCTGTAGTTCTTCCTGCTTAACTTCTGAGAATGGGGGATATCTTTTTAGGGTATATAACTTCCCTGCACAGCACTAACACTGTAGGAGTACTGGCCAAGTGATTTTTAGTGTCACTAAGTAGGTAACTCTGGAGGAAGTTGGAGAGACGGTCCAGATGTATGTAATGCAGTCGATTTTGTTTAAAAGACCTACAGTGTGAAATGTACCATAGCCTTTTCCTAGATTTAAGTGAGAACTTGGGCTCTGAAATCTTCTTAAAGCACCCAATAGCTTCACCACTTTCACTTCCAGCTATTCAAGGTCTCTTTCTTCTTTCTCCAGGAGATCAAACAAAAACAGAAAGCACAAGAAGAGCTCAGTAACAGACCTCCCTCCCTCCCTTTACCAGATGTTGTCCCTGATGGGGAAGCACACTACGGGCAGAATGGAATACCCCTTCTGAATGGGCATGTACCATTGGCACCTGCCAATCATCCAGGTCTCCAACAGGCCAATCGTAACCATGGACTTTTAGGTGGAGCTTTGGCGAACTTGTTTGTTATAGTTGGTTTTGCAGCCTTTGCCTACACAGTCAAGTATGTACTGAGAAGCATAGCCCAAGAATGAGGATAATAAAAGAAATCCAAGACCAAATTAGTGGTAGTTGCAGAATGAGTGGGACTCTTTGGGCATCTGACTCTGACACTGGGGGAAATACTTGTTTTACCACATTGCAGGTAAAACATTGGTTGGCTCATGGGTTATGTTTGGGAAATGGAGTAGCTTTGATTAGTCAGAAAACTAAAAGAAGTTCTGCTCACAGTTCCTCTTGTCCTCGCTACTGTCTAGTAGTGGCTCGCAAACAAGTCAAAGCATTATTGATGAGACACGACCATTTCTAGTGCTTTGATTTTTATAGCAGTTCTCCATCTGTTCTTTGAAATTTGAAAATCTGAAGCAAATGAAGCTTTTTACTTCATGGAGCAGTTTTTAAGATGTCACAACTTAAGCATATCGTCTTTTATTTTCCTTAGGGGAGAGTGTACAGGGCTTGACATGATCCGAGTAGAGATTCCATGTGGACTTGGTAAGGGTTGGGTTCATGTGAACATCGATGCTACAGAAGATTGCTGGTTTGTTTTCTAAAATAGAATGACCATCATTTTGTACCTAGTCAGTAGTGATCAGATGAGTGGGACAGTAACACCGTGGGTGTTAAATGTGTTGTCTAAATTGTCACAGTGTCACTGAAGGTTTTATTTGGGCTACAAGAAGTGCAGTTGTTGGCCTTCAGGCGTTTGAATTGGTCTTTAATGGGGATACCCATATGCAGTGTTGTTCTGGGATTTGTTCACTGACAGATTTCCATCTGGGAGATGTTACATTTGAAGCTGTAATACTTAAGTTTGATCACAAGGTGCCACTGGTGAAAAGAATAATAAAACTGCACACACCCCTGGAGAGTTGATGGTGTATTCAGCACAACTTCTCTGCATTTCTTGGGCTCTGGTGAATGGAGTAACCCAAGCCCTTGTGAAGATTGAAAGACAAATGAGTGAATAACAAACCAGCTTCTTCAGAGTCAGCTGAATTAATCTGAAGTGTCACTAGCTGAAGTAAACCCTTAAAGTTAGTTCCACTTGCTTACTTGAAGACTTGCATAAACTCTTAACCCCACCACCAAAAGCCCAAACCTTTCTAATTCATCTGAGATTCTGCTTTTAGGTGTGAGTTCTTTACTCTTCCCCTTTAGATGACTGAAATTCTGATGTTTGTTCATGGGATTATTCGTGGATAAACACTAAAGCTCCTACAGTAGTTCAAAAGTCTGCCTGAAGCTACTTTTTAAGCTCATTTTGCTTGGTTTCCCCCCACCCTCCTTAATTTTATCCAAATATTTTGTTTAATCAGAGGCAAACGTACTGTGCCTTTCATAATTGACAGTGATGCCTCATCATCTGGGGGAGAACACTGTCAATGGGACAACAACCTGTCAAAGGTGATGGCAGGGCAAGAAGCTCTGCATCTCACTGGCTAGTCTTATCTATTCTGAAGAGCCCAAATAAATATTACCTCATCTATCTAAGAATGTTTTCAAAACTCTTTTATTTTCCCTTTCAGATTTGTTCTCTCTCTGCTTCCTGGTATCTTGAATTGTAAGCAAAACTGTCTTGTTAACCCATGAGCCATGCAGCTTAGAGCATCAATAAATGTGACCAATTCTCTGCATTAGGTAGGAATGATCAGGACTAGCAGAACAGCTCTGTACTAAAGAAATCTTAAAGCAGTTCCTGTTGAGGTAAGGAAGGGAAGGAGGTGGGGAAGGGATGTGGAAAAGGCTGGATGTTAAAATGTGTTTATAAATCTTTGATGATTCTTTTTTTTTTTTAATTTTGTTGTTTTACCAGATCTTATTTATAACTATTTTTTAATTTACCTCTTCTACGTGCTTCATCAGCTCTTGTGGAAAGAGAAGCACCAGTTGGATCTATCTAGAAACAATTGTGTTCTGTCAGTCTGGGGGTGTCCTGTCTCTCCTGCAGTGAGAGGATTTTTGGGATGGCTTGTCAGGCTGGTAGATCTCCTCTTTCAAAGCACATGGACCTGTAGCTGGGGCTGTTGAGCCTCATAGGTTGTAGTGTCATTCAAACATGTTTGTGTTCTTGCAATGCCTTTTATTACCCATGGACATTGCCTACAGGCAGAAGCTTAGAATTGGTTATCTACGTTTATCTTCTTACCTTATGGAAGGTCTTTTGTCCACATACATGAAGACAAAGGCAAGGAGACCTTGGCCATGGTGTGTTTGCATCTTCTGATAGTTTGCATTTGCCTAACCAAGGTAGAAGAACTAGCAAAGCCTGGAGGTGTTAAATAAAAGGCATTTTAGTATGTGGCAAGAAGTTGGCCTTAAGCCGCAGCCAAGCATTTGAAGGTGGGTCTCCTGCTTTTAGCAAGTGCCACCACTGGAAACAAAAAAGCTTCATTTAAACCCTGAACATGCTGCATTTGTTTTGAGGATTGGTTGTATTTAAACCCCAGAACTTCCAGTTGCAGTTTCTCTTCAGTACCCTGGGTTCAGACCAAGACTTGACAATCACTTCAGGTGCCATTTCTTGAAAGCTAGGAGGAGTAGCTGAGTGAACCCTTCCTCATACATCTGCTTGCTCCTTGCCTTTGGTAACAGAAGATTTATTCCCTTCTGTGTAAGTTTTACTGGTTGGTTTGTTTTTTACGTTCGTAATAGTATGCAGTATCTGATCTTGTTGTTACCAAAGTCATTAGGTGGAGGAAACCATTCTTTGCCATGCAAAAACTATCACCATGCCCTGAAGCAGTGCATTACTTAATGTGGTACAACTAAAAGCTGTCCCTCAATATATGATATTGAACAAATGTCTGGCCCTTTATTTTTGTGCTGCAATTTCTGTAAGCTTGTTACACAGGGGTGGGGGGGAGGTTTTGCAGCTTGAATCAGAAGCATTTCAATGGTCACCTTTAAAAACCTGGATTTATGTGTAGTCAGATCTTTTCACCCCCCTAAAGTTTCAAGGTCACGGGAGTTCCCTTCCTTCAAGCATGTACTGAGGAGTAGAAATGACTGCATTGTAAAGCTGTTTGTTCATAATAAACATTCATGATCAAATTTGTACTTTCTGTGAGACTGTTTTTGGGAAAGGAATCATTGGGAAGAAATCAAGGGGATATGTATATATGGACTAGAAAACAAAAGCTATGGCAGAACTGCAACAGGAGGACTAATAATGCACATGATGATGCTTTTGCTGCCTGGCAAAGGTCAGGTCTTACTTTTCAAGGCAGAAATACCATATTTTCAGTGGAAAAATAACCTACCCCCGTGCACAAACAAAAGGGAAGCTATTGAAAACAACCTTAAATCATTCACGTCTTATTGAAAAGGCTTTTCTGGGCGACAACTGAGGATGTTTGGCTGGGATTTACCAGGAACCTGTTATTGTCTGTGCCCCCAACAACGTTGTTTCACCCCTTGTTAGTCCAAAGAGCCTGTTGCAAGAGAAACCTGACGATGTTCCCCCATAACGTTTCCAAACATCTGGGTGATTCCATCGATTTGCCACCAGGTGGCGGAGCGGTCCCGCGGGCGCTGGTGGCTGGGACGGGTGGGGAATGGGGGGAACCGGGCCGTGGGGTGCAGAAGGCAGCTGGAGTGGCCCTAAGCTCTTGTTCTGGCTTCCCAAAGCTGCTCTTATGTCTGCTGGAGTGGTTAGGTCTGTTCTAACAGCTTGTGTGTGTATTAACCTGATGAACAGCTTGAGTTTGGGCTGGGAGACTTCACACCAAACCCAAAGGGATTTATCATGGGAATGCTCTAAACCTTTATTTGCCATAAGTGGGAGTGTGTGTGTCAGTGAATGATAATGTGCTTTCTACTGTATTGGCTTAAAAATCACTGTATGTACCAAGGCTTAGGAGTTGTTCAATATATCTACTAATGGGCAACTCTGGGAAAATCCTAGCTTTTGACCTTTTCCCCTTTGGATATTATCCTTAGCTTAGGTAAGGTTTATCTTGAGTAAAAGGGGAATTGCGTAAGTAGAGATTGGCAGATCAAGTCACAAGTTTGTTGCCTGACTATTAAACTTGGAGTGTTTGCAAACACTGTAGTTGGCTTCTTGGGTCCAGTTTTGAAACATAAATGTGGCTTTTTATAATACCTTCCCTATGTCAAATCTTTCCTTATGCAGAACTGATATTGTTACAGTCTTAACTATTCCCATTATTGCTGCGATGGTGCTGAGCTCGGAGAAGAAACTGTGTGTGTTTTCAGTCACTTGAGATCTTGGTTTGCTGTGCTGGGAAGTACAACGTTGGCCCATTCCTGTTTCTAGTTGTAAACTGGAGTGGATGGGTGGAATGTTATTCCTGGATTAGCAAGAATCGGGTGCTTTGGAACTGCTGCAACTTGGATGTGAGAACAGCAGCAGCAAAGTGTGGAGTTATCTACAGATAGTACAAATGCTGAACTGAAGCTTGGAGGAGAGGTAACAACTGTGCTGGCTCTTGTTTCAGCCCAACAGAGAGCAATCTAGGCAGCTGGGAGTCAGACACAGTCACTTTACCCTGCTGGGCCAACAAGTAACTTTGCCTTGTGCTTTGAAACGTAGTTTGGATTCATTTCCCTCAAGTGTGAGGATCTAAGTCTTGGGATTTGGCTCTTGGAACGGGAGAGGAGATGTTGCAGACCAGCAGCCCAAGAGAGCGATTGCCCCATTCCAGCCTTGAATGTCATTTCTTGCCATGGTGTGTGGATCTGTCAAGCTGTTTAGCTGCAATATGACAGATTGTCCTATTAATGTGTCATCAAGTGCACTTTTACAAATTCATGGCTTGTCTACAACTAACCTGAAAAAAAGAGGCTTAAGTACGAGAAGGCGCCAAAGAAAGTTAAATATTATTAACAAATAAAGTCTGCCACGTAGTTTTGATGGAATGTGAGCTGGTTGGGGGAGGGGTGATATGCTGTTAACTACTTAGGGTCTGTGTAACTTCCCTCCTTACTCTCTCTTCTCTTTCCCAAAGGCCATTTCTCCCAAAGGATGCTGTAAGACAAAACCCAGACTGTATTATTCTACTTCATTTTGTGCTTGGGTTATTCATGCCTCAGTTTCCCTGAGCTTGTAGATAATAGAGCTGTTGCTCCAATGAAGAACTGTCCTGGCATTACAGCTTGGATTAGAGAGGTGAAGGGATTGTTAAAGCAAATCTGTTGCTTTCTGGCTGCATAAGGGACTTCAAACTATGTGAGCTTCCACCTTTTATCATTCTTGGACTTCCTCGTGGTCCAACCTCAGAGACATTTTTGCATCACGTTCTGTCTTTGTAGAAAGAAGAGGAATGTTTGTTGCAGGTGGTGGGGAACTGACAAAGATCTGCAGCCTGTCCAAATGTTTCAAGATCTCCCTTCTAAAATGCTTGTAGGAGATGTATAACCTTTGGGTTTCTGTTATATTTAATAGAGAGCCCACCCTCCTCTAAAGAAATCAGCACCCTAAAGAAATCAGCCAGCATCTAACGAGCGTGCTGTGTGGGACACAGCTAAGTGGAGTGTAAAGCAGGAGTAGTGATGTGGCCATGTGCGGTGCGATGCTGCGAGCAGATTCCAAGCCACATATTTTTAGCTCTACCACACGCTCACGTAGAGTTTTACAAACTTCCCAGAAAAATGGTGATTTCTCTGCGATAATGAAGGGGAGGTACAGAACAGGGCTGAGGGGAGGGAGCAGGGAGTGGGCACTGATTTAAATCTGCCTGGCACACAGGCCAGCTCCACTTATCAGTGAGTCTAATAGGAATGTGAAGAGAATAGGCTTGACAGCTCATTAGAATGTGATCCCTCCTCCTTTTTTTTTCCCTTGGTTTTTTTTTTTCCCTTTCTTGAAGTTGATGGAAACTCATTCAGGAAAGCAGGACTTATTTGCTGAGGTAAAGGAGGGTTTTTTGCCAGTGTGCAGCCAGGGAAAGGAGCAGCAAGGACAATCAGATGTGATCTACAATGAGAGGTACCTGAAACCTTCCCTGGTGTGAGGGGAGATGGAGATGAGACAGACACAAGGTTCGACATCCTGACAGCTGCGTGTGGCATCGGGGCTTGCTGCTCCTTAAGGAAAAGTGAGGACAAACCCAGCTGAAGAGGGAGAGAAGCTTGACTTGGGAAAACTTTACCTGTTCCTCATGGACCTGGGTACATCCCCAGATTCTTTGCTTCTCCCTGTTTTAACTTAAATGACACAAGACATTTATTTTCTCCTTAGCAGGCTGAGCACTTGGCTGTGATGCTTTCAGCTTCCTCAGAAGAGCAGTGGCTGTAGCAACCTCGGATTACAGTTCCTCAGCGTCTTGGAAGGGAAGGATGAGGACTTGTCACTGAGGAAAGGGAAGTGCCATCCAGGAGAGAACGGATGGAAGGACTGCAAGCCTGCTTTGAACAATGCTTCAAATGACAGCAAGTGAAATCTCCTGGTGAAGAGGAACAACCTAACAACCCCCTAATGAGTTTGTGTTGTCAGCTCCGGCCTGACCAACTCTTGCCCTGAGCAATTTGACTTCTCTGGGTTTCATAGTTGAGTGCATTTTAAACGAGTCTGAAGACTCACTGGGGGCGAGGGGGGAGCACCACTTCAAGGTGGGTGGCAGGACTTTCCAGGGCCTCTTGTATTTATGTAAGCTTTGAGAGGCTGAATGGACTTACCTCTTTCTCCGAGTGAATCCAGATTGTTCAAACAAGTTTATCTATACCATTTCCATGTGTCCTGCTTGAACAGAGATCTCTCCAGCAACCAGCGCATCCGCGTGTGCTGCTCCTTTGACACTGCAGAGCCCCGAGGATCATCTTTAATACTCCTGGCCCTTTTAGCTGTATTTTAGAGAGCAATCTGGGTCTATTCCTATTCCTGGTGGTGCAGGTTTTTGTGCTTGGAGAGTGCCCTTCCTGCCTTGGCCCCTCCCTTTCCAAAATGAAGGGGTGCACCTGGGTATTTGTGGCAACTTTACTTTGTCAGCAGTTCTGCCTCTTCAGAGTTACAGCAGCAAAGAGAGAGAGAAAGATGAAGAAAGAGCCTAATCAGTACACGGAGCCCTTCAATGCCACCCTCTCAAACAGCGAGGAGCTGCACGGGCATCCCAAGGTAGGTGTTTATGTGCTGTCAGAACTGCTTTTCTGGCAGTAATGTGATGCTGGTTCCTTTTTTAACAATGATTGAGGCAATCCTGCCAAATTCTACTCGATTTTAAAGAGGAATGTTCTCTCTTTTGCCTTTCTGTGACTGATTTTCTTGCTTCCTGGAGCAAACACTGGAATACATAGTTCATGATTGGAATTAATTTTAGAGTATGCATGACTCAAGTTCTGTAGTAGCTGGTTAAGTGTAAAGACTTTTTGGAGTTCCAGTGTGTGAACTGTAGCCTGTGCAGAAAGAAGTCATTAAATAAAGGCATTATCAGTATAATAATGATACTGGGATATTAATGTATCTCTTCCCTTTGCTTTTTGAAATGCTATTTCAAACTTAGGTAAATCCAACAGTACAAACATCTGGGCACACCTGAGGTTTCCCTGCACTGCACCTTCCACCAGAGAGGCTGTGGGGATAGAAAAGCAGAGAGACCTTTTGGCTGTAGCCAGGTGATCTGCTTAAGGTGACTGTGGCTCTTTAGGAGAGGATTCAGATGGTGCTGACAGTGTGCAAGTGTAAGACTGTGTGTAGGAGACCTCAGTGCCTGTAGCGGATGACTTGCTAGGCTGTGAGTGAATTGCAGGGTAGGATCCTTCCAGTTACATGTTTAGGAGGATCACCCAAGGCTGAAAGCTGCAGAAAAAATCCAGTCAGTTGATCAGAGCCCCCAGAATCCTTTAAGGCGAACGTTTGCCTGGGATTAGAAGAGGGGGTTTGGGAATTAAAAGCAGGATTACGAGCAGGATGCAATGGGAGACTACAACACTGAGAAAGAAGGGAGTCTTCCCTATCACACAGCCCTTTCTCTCTGTCCCTCTCCCCCCGGCTCACACAAAAATGTCCCTTGTTTCAAATGGAGGTGACCCCTAAAGCATGACTTTGATCACAAGCATTAGTGCTGGCAGTCATTATAGCAATGGGGGAACAAACCTGTCAAAAAGTGGGGCATGGCAGAGGGGGCAAGTTAGAACAATGGGGCTGACATGGTAAATATCCTGTTCGATGCTGTTGTGAGAGTAATTGGTTAAGGTTGGGCAAGTCTGGGAAAGAGCCCTCTGTAAAAAAGCTGGCTGCTGCACTTACAATTATCATTAGGGGGCTGTAAGCAGCGTGTCTTCAGCTCATTTGCTGTTGTGTGTTGCAGGGCTCTGCCAGGACAGGTTGTCTAAATGCTGAGTTCTTGAGGTGCTTATAATCAATCACTTCCTTCTACTCTCTTGAGAACTGCTGCATTCTGCTTTTGCAGAAGGAGCCAGATATGTATCTGGTGCAACTAAATTTGTCTATTCTGGAATTAATTTGGCTTAATGGGATATGTATTGCAGAATATATTCTGAGATAGATATATATAAGCAGAATATGTTCTGATTGCAAAAGCAAGCAGAAACTGGTCCTGGTTCATTCTGATGTAGTCATATGTACATGAGTGCTAGAAGAAAGCCAGTTCTCATTCGGAGGCTTGTGGGCATTCATTAAATAGACATTGTTTGGAAGCTGCACTTTCTGTGTTGAAATATTTTGCTTTACAATATCCATGGCAAAGGTTTGGCTGCAGTAAGAGCTGGCGAGTTCAGGGAAGGCAGGTCCTGTTTAAGGAGAGGATGAAACCAAATCCTTGATATAAATGCTTGATACCCACTCCCAATTCTGCAGCGTGAACTCTTCTCCTTGGAATCTATTTGAGGTTGAGGCTCGGGTTAAGTATTGCTTCTAGATCTGATTGTATTTTCTATAAGCTAAGGGACTATTTTACACATACTGCAAGTGCAGTGCTTAAGAACTGCCACCATTTCTGGGGTAAATGACAGTTGCCATTTACACCAAAGCACCCCGATTTGTATTCCCTAAGGGAAGAAGTAAACTGGTAGTGAAGCTAGCCTTACCTAACCTATCAAGTTAAAGGAAGGTTGGAAGCAGTTCTCTGTGGAAGACTGATGTCTTTGAGCCTTGAAGGTGCTTCTGTGAGCAGTTCTGTTTCGTGCAAGGATGCCCTGCACAGGAAAGGGAAACACCAGCAGTGTCCCATTTCATTCCTCTACAGCACATAACAGGAAAGATGGAATATTTGTGGCCCTGTGCAGTAACAGTTAAGGCTCCATTTACCTCTGTGGCCACCTGGTAGGTTTATCAAAGCAGAAGGAGCAGGGAATGAAATAGTAGCTGAGAGCAGTGATTTTTATTCATAGTGTTGAACAGGTAGATGTGTTTTCCTTCTAATGAAGCAAGCAATTTGGGACACATTTCTCTTGGGAATCCTTTTCAAACAGGAATGGAGAAAGCTTCCCTTCAACATTCACAGTGCAAGAGTCATATGGTGACACCTCCACCTAAACCAGGGAGTCTCGAATCTCCTGATAAATCTGATATGCCCATGGAAATAGAACGTTGGGTTTGGTTTTGTTTTTAAGGCTTTTTCCCAGTCTTATCTTTGCTGGGTTGCTGTCAGTGTGATGTGCTTGTCAAGCACATGAGATGTTTTTTCTCTGGCACAGATGGACTAAGAGAGAAGATGGAGTATTTTAGGGGTTCAGTAGTAGTAGATTGTCCGGTGGTTATATCGGGTTGACACTGATCAGGAGTTATCATTTGATACCGGAGCAGAGGGAAGAAAGATGGAGTCAGGCTCTTGGTGCCCAGTGAAAGGACAAGAGGCAGTGGGTACAAGTTGAAATAGAGGAAATGCCACTAAAATATAAGGGAAAAAAGCTTATTTACTGGGTCAAACACTGGGAAAAGCTGGACAGAGAGGCTGTGGAGTCTCCATCCTTAAAGACAGTCAAAACCCCATCACACATGGTGCAGAGTAACCTGCTGTAGTTCACCTGCTTAGAGCAGGGGGTGTTGAACTTGGCAATCTGTGGATGCCCCTTCCAAAGGCAGCATCCTAACCTGGGGGAAATTGCTGACTCAGCGCCCCAGTGAAATTTCAGGGATGACTGGAGGTCAGCAGGATTTGACCTTCAATGGAATCTCTGCAGGAAGTAAGGTATCCTGCCCAGCAATTCCTTGTGGCCCACGTTAAAGAATGCTGGATTCATACACCCGACTCCGCACACCACATAACTCAGTGCTTGGTCTCATTTCTCAGAGCTGTCTGCAAGATTTTTAAAGCTCATTCTTAAATTGTCCTACCTCAGGTGTGGTTTTGTGTGTTAGATGCATCCTGCTACACCTGCTCTAGTGGTGCTCTTCAGTTACCTTTGTGTGGTGTCCCTACAGACAGAACTCTCCTGGTACATCCAGGGCTGGCACTGAGTAACGTCAGAGTACAGCTAACGCAGCTACAGACACATCATTTCCTCACCCAGAGTAGCTCTTGCTCACGTGAACTTGCTCCTAAGTTCCATTAGATTCATTAAATTCATTATGGATGTGACCGCTGAAGGTAGTTTTGTGTGTGAGTGGAGGGGAGAAGCTGTTTGAGGTAGCCATTTAGAGGAGTGACGGTTACTTTTCACTCACAACACATAGTGGGAATTTAGGTAGGAATTCCATTTGGATTTGGCTGAGATACCAAACCTAACGCTTCTCTCTAGGGGAAAACCTTGAGAGGTCTGTAAAAACCACAAGTGGTCAGGACCTTGGTTTGACATCTCATTAATAACCAGGAGTGTGTAGAACAGAAGTTCTTAGCAGCTGACACAGGACTTTTCAGGTTAAACCCAAACGTGGTCTGTTGCTTTTTAACCCGTTCCAAGTCAAACACACAACTGAAATAAAGAGTCTGCTCCTAATTTCATAACGAAGCTGGCAATACTCTTGCTGGTGTAAATCAGGTGTAACAGTTCACGCAGTAAGAGAACTGAAATGCTTTGTCAAGTCCATTTTATGTCTGGCAACTGCTTTGCTATTGAAGAAAGAATTATTGAATGCACTTCCGTCACAGATGGACAAATACACAGAAAACGGAGCTAAACGTGCGGGGCAGTAACTTCAGGCATAAAGACTGTGGTTTTGTGGTGCTTTCAGGTGTACAGACTTGCTCACAGTGAGTGTTGTCTTTAGTCTTTATCCATCCAGACTCTGAAACGACTTTTGTCCATTGCACTTTGGTTTTCAGCAGAGATGCAGCCTGGATCCCAGTATCCCTGAATTTCAGGGAAGTTCAGCTGCAGTTCAGGAATTTCTCAGGATCCAGACTC
>NW_009910788.1:15214-39514 GCF_000696875.1 Nestor notabilis
CTGCTGGTAGTTTCTTCCATGCTGGCTGACTCCTGGCCAGAGACTGTGTGTGTGTCTGGGCAGTGTGTGCTGTCCTGGGAGTCAGAGCCAGCGCGAACCACAGGTCTGCTTGTGTACAGCAGTTGAAATTCCAGCTCAACTTGCCTTTTACTGGGAGGGAATTAGGGATGGAAGGGGCCAATTTCTCATCAGTTGTGAAGGGACAGATGCCATTGTGATTCCGAAAGGCCTGATTGAAAGTTCATTAAAACTGTCAAGGCTGCTGTGGATTTTGGGGGAACTGCTTCAAGTGTTAAGGAATCAACCTGATTCCAGTGCAGTCACCACGAGGATTCCTCCTGACTCCTGTAGGAGACAACAAGCAGCAGCCCAGGAGGGACAAGTCCCCTTTGCTGGGATTCCAAGGCTGTTCTCAGTCCTCACTGATACCTGAGTTGGCTGCAAGGTCTCTCTGGCTGCTGGAGGCTGCTGCTGCCAAGAAAAATAGAGGCTCACATGCTTATTGCTGGGATTGCTCATGCATGCCATAGTAATTAAATAATAATACCACAAGGATGGAACATTCATTTTAACTGTCAATCATCCTCGTGCTGGAGAAACTGGGGAGTGCCATGGCTGTCTTGCAGAGGGATTTGTAATCCAAGCAAGCCACTGGAGAGGGATGGGGGGGTTCACTGATTTTGCTGGGATGTGCCATCTGGATTTCTTCCCCCCCCCGACAAGATGTCTGCTCTGGCCTGTTTCTTCACAGCTGGAGCTCCAGAAAGACTGAGGACATCTGTTTGTCTTCACAGCTAATGGCCAGAGCCTGCCCATGATTGCTGGCTTCTGCTTCTAGCTGGCCTGGTTCCTCGGTTTTTCAGTGGAGGGGAGTTCATGCCTGACTTGCAGCCTGGTGGAAACCAGGAATATCTGACTAGCCTATTCCACATCTGCAGCAAATGCTGCATCCCAGTGCCTGAGCCTCTTGGTCTTGTGTTTGCTGTGTTCTGGGAACTGCAGGTCTGAGTTCCTGCCACGTGGGCCAGCCCCTTTTGAAGGACAAACTGATTTTATTTGCCTTTCCTCTGCTGTTGTGCTGCTGCTGCTGCTCCAGCACTGAGGGAACACTCCATCCTGCCTGAGATGGGTGCTTCTAGCAATAAGTTGCTTCCTTCTGTGAGCTGCACTGCAGCTTTGCCACAGACCTGACAGTCCCACTCACTAGGTCTGGGACATCCGCTTCCTCTGGGCAAAGCACAGGTTGGCTTTTACCTGCTTTGTATTTATAAGCTTTGAAAACTTAAATGCTCATAAACAGTGTCCTCTGCAGGCGGGACCTCCTGGGTGGTGATGCTGCACCCCTCTGCGTTCGGATGGGGTGGGAAAGAACTAGCTTCTTCCATCAGAAACCATTAAATCTCCTCAGAACTGATAAATGTATTTCATGTTTGTTGTAGAAATAAGCTGCACCTCATGTGCTGTTCTAAGGGCTTTATGAACCTCTGCCTCTGGACTTGATGTTTATGTGTTAGAGTAGATGGAGAGGAAAGGACCTTCTCAGCCTGTCTTAGACTTCACTTACGCTTCACACAGATCTGCAGTCAAGCAACCTGTGGGAAGATTAGAATGCTTTATTGAGGTGACTAATCCCACAATACCTGGGATTTCCTATGCTGCTCCATTTACGTGACTTTCCAGTGGGATTTTGGAAAGCTGTTTAAGTCCTGGGTGCAGTAAGTATAAAAGGCAAATATTAATTTAGCTAAGACAACCTACAAGAACCCCTTGACTAACCATGGGATTAAGGGATGTCTGTAAATGTGCTTCTAAACACACAAAGTCTGTTCAGGGCTGATTTTGGTACAGAAACAATGAACTATGTTGTTATGAATAGTTTGTCCTGCTCTTGTTTGAGATACATGTTACATTTGAGCAGGGGGAGTGTGCATAAGCATCAGTCTGTCTCTCCTTAACTGCAGTAGAATGTATCATGAGATACATGAGATATCTTGGGATGTCCTTGCTGTGGCTTAGAGCACATGCTGGAGAGAGGGAGCTTTCCAGGCTCTTCATCAGCGCAGAAGCACCACCATTCCTTATAAACTCAGACAGAACTCCAGCAGACTTAAGATTTAACTTCAAAACTTTTTAAGCTGCAGGAGTTTTCATAGCAGATCATAGAGACTGGGGTCTTTTCTCCTCAAAATGGCCTTGCCCTGCTGTTTCTACCTCAAATTTGCAATCCTCCTCCTTTGCTACTTCTATGTGGTACTAGAAATGTTATTACAACTCCATATGGTGCCCTGAGAAGTAATGCTTTAGGGAGCCAAGTGGGACAGGCAATGGGCAAACGTAGCTGTTTGCTAACCCGGCAGCACTGGAAGCACCTTGCAAGGTCACTGGGGCTGTTAAGGCTGTTGTGTCTGAGCTGTGGCCCAAGTGTGTGGTGCTGTCAGACCTACCAGGAGCTTAGTACCCAGGGCAAACACTTTGAGACCTGAAAAGTGCACTGTTGACTGACTTTGCTCCTATGCTTTTCCCACCACCATCTTGGTTTCTTCCTCCCGAATGGTGATAGATCAATATTGACTTACATAAACTTGTACTGGGCCAGGAATCATTTCAAATGTCATTCAGCCCTTGTGTTGTTTTCCTGCTGGAATTCCGATCTCTACCTGTTCCGTCTCAGCAGGGGACTTAAAAACAGGTTTATGGAGTGAATTCCAGAAGTTTTCTCTAGGCACAAGGTGGGGGGTTGTTCGCTTGGTTGGTTTAGGGATTTTAAGTGTTTGTTGCAGCTTTTCCTCTCTGGCTCTTCCATTAATGGCTCTCGCTACTTTAGCATAGTTCATGGAACTCTAGGAGGGCCCATGCTTTTATCCTCACTGTGAAGGACATCTGGGAGGCTGATGTGCCAACAGATTGGAACCTGCAGAGTCAGCATTTCATTGCTCTGGGTAAGAGCATGGCAGGGCATTGATAACCCGTGACTTCTGGTGCCTTTTTTAGAGTTGAAGTTAGAAGTTCACTCTGACTAAGTTTAACCACTGTTTGACCACTTACTTCTGGTTGTCTCTGGGAGGTGAGTAATGGGAATGAGGAAGTCCAAAAGGAAGTGGACTCCACAGCCTGTGATTTGGAAGTTCTGCAGCATTTCAAGGTTTTCTGTACATTCTAATCCCCCTGTATTACTTGATTGATCCAACTGATATATATCAGATGCCAGTGGTGAACAATCTCTGGCATCTGAGCAGGTTTTGTGTACATAAGAGGACTGTCAGAGGCCTGAGTCTCCGCAGGTAGAGAAAGGTCTCTGAGGTACACTGGCTCCCAGCTCCTTGCTCTGATTCCTTCTGCTCTGGAACTTTGCATTCTCTGATACAGAGATACAGAGAGCTACAGTGCTGAGAGTCTTTGTTCTTGTTTCTCTCTAGATCCTAGAGTCTCCAGATCCCCGAATCACAGACCCACGGCGGACCTGGATCTCCTTTGTTCACCGCCCTGATGATGGCAACACCTCTAAAAGGAAATGCAAAGGCAAAGACAAGAAACTAGTAGGTTATTGCTATGTTGCCATCACCTGTGCCCTGCAGCTTCCCTTCCTACTGTGTTTTGTGTGCTCCAGCTTTTGCCTTCCCACCCCAGGGTGTTTTCACTTGGGTTTAGTTTCTCAGTGTTGGAGAAGTTTGAGGCAAGTGCTGTGTATGCTTTGCAAGATGAGGGACGGGAATTCCACTGTCAACATGGAATTTAGACCTTGGGTCTAAAATCCCTGGTTTTTTTCTTCTGCTCAGTGTTAACTTTATTATTTCTTCCACTACACAAAGTCCAAATATCTCAAAGGATATTTTAGTCAAGGTGGGGACAAGTTATTTATATCAAATGAATGAATTGCTGATCCACTGCTGGGTGCTGATGGAGCATGTGTGCACTTTTAATGTGCAGCTTAGACAACCTCAAATGCTTCTAATGATTTCCTTCTGTGTCTCAGTGAGCTGATAGGCAGGAGTGCTTCCATGCAGGTTTACCGCAGTTTAGTTGAGGAAACAGGAACTTCATACAACAAAATAGCCCTGATAACACTGTTGCATGTTCATGCCTCTAGTTTGAAACTTTGAATGAACTGTTTCATTTTTCCCAAGAGCTCTGCTGTTGCACCAATATTCATGTATGTGATCACTATGTCTGAGCAATATATATCAATAACCTAAAGCGTGGCTAGGTGGTTATTCTAGTTAGAAAATAGAATAAGAAGCTTAGAGGCTAGTATGATTTGGTGATACAAGAAGATAGAGAAGCAGCAAACTTAGTCTTGTGCCTGTTGTGCTTCACACTGTATAAAGGTACTTGAAGAACCAGTTGGTGTTTACCTGAGCAACGTTCATCCTCCTACATAAAGATCTGAGTAAATTCCAAGTGCTGGAATTCAGAGCTGGCTGGAGAGTCAGCTTAAGATTTACTGCATCAGGCTATAGTTGAACTGATAGTGTTGGGAGCTCCTCACGTAGCTGTAGGACTGGCTCATGGCTGAGAGAGTTTCTGGTCTATCAGTGCAATGGTTCTAATTCACCTGGTTTTCTTTGGTTACCTCCTTAGCGTGGCCTTGTTGGGCCCCCTGGACCTCCTGGGCCCCAGGGACCTCCCGGAGCACCTGGTGCTGAAGTCACCCGGGAAGTCCTTCTGCAGGAGTTTAAGGAGATACTGAAAGGTAAAGACTGTGCTTTGTGCCTTTGCGATCTGCTTCTTCTGGTAAGCACCACGGCAAGTAAAGAACTGGCTTTGCAAACCTTTACCTTAAAGCATTCCCCTCTTTGGGAATCAAAAATGTGACTGTTTCCCCCATGCTGCTTACTTCAAGTTGAAGAGTTAAGTGCAGAACTAATGGCTTCATAGACCAGGCTCTTAAACTAAGCCTTTCCTATACTTTCTTCTTCCTCAGAAGCCATTGAGCGCCGAGCATCCCTGGCTATTTCAGCCCATCCGAGCCAGCTGCCTCCACTGCTGCTCTCCTTGGAGGAAGTCTCGCCCCACAGACGTGTTGAGGAGGCATTCCATTGCAAGCTAAAAGGACAAGTCATTGTAGATAAGAAGACCCTGGTAGAACTTCAGAATTTCCAGTCGGTGAGAAGGGATTACAGACTGAACCTGTGCAACTCCACAGCAGCCACTGTGCGTAGATCAGTTGTAGTTCCCCTTGTCCACACAGCTGCTGGGTGGCTCTGTGGATAAAGGTGCTTCCTGAAAGGGCAGACTAATCCCAGAAGCTCATCTCAGGCTTGGATACTACGAATATAGTTCTATGATTTCAGCACTGAAGCTCACTGCAGTGAGGTAGCTTTGAGTCCTCTCCTTCCTGACAAACCCAAGAGGCAGCCTCTCTTTCTCTCTAGCTGAATCTCATTACGGTTCTTACTGAAGTTCTAACAGGTCTGTGCAAGAGAGGGCTGTCTCACAGGTCCAAACAACAGTCAGGTTTTATTTCAGGTAATGATGGAGAAAGACTTGTCCATGTTTGCCATTAGTTTGAAGGAGCTGTTCCATTTTTTTTCAGTGCACACCCTGTTTAATTCCAGAGTAAAGTTTAGATGTAGAAAAATGGCAGAGGCAGACAGAAGCCATTGGTTATGGGTTTGTGAGCCCAAATAAGAGCCCAGACATCATTTTGTTAGATGGGCCAGTCCTGGTGCTCAAATTCTTTACGTAATAGTTTATAGCAGACTAACAAATGTTACCTCTGTAAATTCATTCTAGTCATGTTATAATGACACCCACACCATCATGGGATGATGTAGGTCAGCAGAAGCAGGGCTACAAGCAAGCTATTGAATCTGATATTAAGCCTCTACCAACTGGTTGCAAATAGGACGTGAATTACAGACGTTAGGCAATGTAAGAGCTAAAACTAAATAGTTCCTTGGTAATTGAGGGGAATTACTCCAGACTTTGGAGTCACAAAGACTGTCTAATAGCAAATGGCCTTCAGGTATGTGGTTGCTTTTGTGATGTGCTAAGAAGAGTTTGAAGACTATGAACAGGGAATATGGCTATCCTCAGCAGGGGTTGCTGCCACTACCCTTCCACTACTAGGAAGGTGCTGAGCTTCCTTCCCACTGCACCGAGTCCCATTTTGGAAGAACCTTGTCCAGCAGGTCCTTTCCTATGGAGCAGTTTTGCTGCTAGGACCTCTCTCCCAGCTGCAGGACTGGAGGCAGCGGTTATGTTCTAAATAGGGTGCATTCCTGGACCTTTCCCAAATACACTTGTGGAAGCCCGGTTTGACAGCACTGTGGGTGCTGGCACAGAGGCAAGATTGTACTTGAAGTGTGGGCAGGGCTAGAGAGATCTGCTGCCTCATTAATGAGGAGGGAAAATGTGAATAAAGACATCTCAGCAATCAGTGTGTAGGCTGATGCTTCCCATGCTTTGTTATCCCATGCCTAGCTACTTTCTAATTGCTCCTGGCCCTGAAGCTGGTGTGGGAGGGCTGGCAGGGCTCTGGATGCCAGCCTTTCATTTCAGCTTTGGGACAAGAAGTGTCTGGTTTTAGCTTGTGCTCTGATATGGGGGAATTTGCAGGGAGGGAGACAGTGGATGTTCTTGCAAATATGAAAACATTGTCTTTAAACAGTCCAAGGGGGAGAGAGAGATAATTCCCCTGCTTCCATTGTGTCAAGTTTAATAGTGGGAAGAAGCCAGCGGCTCGATACTCCTCAGTGCAATGATAAGGATTGACTCTAATTCCTGGATCTGGACCTTACCCAAAGCACTCTGAGATAGTGGAAAGACCCTGTGCTGGGAAACAGCCTATCACTTCTACACTGTCATTTGAGGATGGTGTCTAAGTCACTCCGACCTTGAGTACTGAGAGTGCATCATGGTGCATCATGGTTTTCTCATCCTCCCATGCTAAATTTCCTCCAAGAATATTCCCTCCTTCTCTTCCTCTTGGTCTCACAAATTCCTTGGTATCTGCAATGAAATTCCCCACACTTCTTCCTCCTGTATCTCAGTGTTTGAGGTTTTAATGATTGCCTCTTGAAAAGCTTTCAGGAAGGTACTTTACACAGCCAGGACTGAAGTAACTGCAGCCTCTGACACGCCATGGAAGCGAGGCTTATCTGGAGCCCAGGAATGTTACTGGAATCACATCATTTCAGGTTAAGGCGGCCCATGTGCTTTGCAGTCCTGGTTTCTCTAGTGCCTTAAGGTCAAGCTAAACGTCCACCTTTGGCAGTTGAATTCTATTGCTGCTTCAGGAGATTGGTGCCTCCCCTGTGCCTTGTGGTTGCTGTGCAGGCACAACTGAGCTGTTTCTTTAATATCATCTAAGTCAGTGCTTTGCTTTCCACAGTGTTCATCACCAAAAAGTGAAACTGGGAGGGCTCATCTCAATGCTCTGCACATGGTTCCTATTTTCCACCCAGCAGTAAACTATGGAGTGTATGAGGAAGATGTGGGCACAGGAGATGGACTGAGGGAGAGAAGCTGGCCTTGGTTTGTACGGAATGGCTGGACACTGACTTGTTAGTTTGCTGCTGGTCTGCTGACTGAAATGACTGTGTGCAAGTAGTTAGTTCTCCCTAGACATCCCTGCAGTGTTTGAGGCAGCAAATGCAGCAGGAGCTCTCATGGGCATGGGCTTTGATGGAATCTTTTGCCCAGAGAACCTCACCCTGCATTGTCTATTTCTATGAGCAAAAGAATAACAAAGCCACAGAGGGCATGAAGAAACAGGAATGTTTTATCAGTGATAATTTACTGGTGCCTAAAATTGCCTTCCACGCTCAGCCAGTGGGTTTGGAATTATGTTGCTGATTCTGCTAATAGCTGTAACAAGAAAGGAATGAATTAACTATGCAGGGCAGCTCTGCACATACAGGGCTTGGATCTGCTCTTTCAGTGAGGCAAATGCAAAATGCCAGTACCAAAAAGGATGGTGTAGCGAGAGCACAAGAACAGAGTCAAGCATCTTCCATAGGCTTTGTTGTCAGGTTACCTGTTACATTGACCATGTGTGTGTATGTAAAGAAAATAGAGCTCCTTCTGCGTGTATATGTGTGCACATGGGCACACATCAGTGCATACTGATAAATAGAAATATATACACCTGATTGTATGAAATGTAGTTGTTCTGCAGCTCATTATTACTGTTTTGCCATTATACTTGATGAGAAGTGCCCCTGCTTGGGACATGGATATATTTTCCCCCCCATCTGCATGCATACATCGTTTCTAGTAAAGCTCTATGAAATGTAAGGCTCCAGCTAGATCTAGTAAATAAGGAATTTCTCTTAGAGCCAGGCCTGGGATTTGCTGAGTCATTTCACTCCTTCTCCCATGTAGTAACCCTCGACAGACACCACCAGACCCAAATATTTGTAGCTTTACATCTTGTCAAAGAGAAAGCTACTGAAGTTCTTCCTGCCCCGCACTGTGAAGCTGCAGTTCCTGGCTGTGATGAACTGGAAGAGCAAACAACTCCCTTCTACTACTTGAACTAAGGTGTTCCACTACCTTTTTTAGCCTAACAGCACCCGTGGCAACGCTGCTACAAACTTGACCATGTCTCAGGCCCCTTCCACCATCTCGTAGTGGAAAACACACCCAAATAGTGGGTGACTGTGTGTTGTGCATGGTTTTGGCATACGTGCCTTTACAGAGCCAGCTTTGAACAGCTCTTCTGTCCCATGAAGACCGATGCAGAGCTCAGGACAGCACTCACAGTGCACAGAATGCCCTTGTGGTGGAGGCAGAGGCTGCCTAATGCGCTGCCTTGGCCCGGGGAAGCTGCTGCTCCCCAGCTCCAGCCAGATTCAGCCGAGGCTGAGGCTGAAGCTGAGGCCAAAGCAAACAATAAACATTTCTCTTAGAGTTTATTTTTGTCTGAGGCAGATAATGTGCTGTGAGTTTGATTTAAAGCTGCTTCCTCGACGTGAGGAGAAGCTGCAGGGTTTTCACCAGGGTTTTGCTTATTCTGGAGAATTCACAGCTAGAACAAAATGAAACTAAACATGGGATCTGTAAGGATCCAAGCAGTTGTTCTTTAATAGGATCAAAGCTGTCTGACTTAGACCTCAAGTGGGTAGGAAACCTCTGGAGACCCATATGAGTGTCCTCTGTGTTTGTGTCACAAAAACAATGTATAAGGCTCCATCTTTTAAGCCTGGGGATACTGCTTGGCCCCATCTAGGAAGTGCTTGGGAGTAGTAGGGACCTTTTGACTCATATAATGGAAGCGCTTGTGTATCAGAACATCAGTGGAGGCTAGAGGCCACCAGGACCAGCAGAGCATAGGGATGCAGTGAGCACAGTGAGTCAAGATGAGTTAGAAGAGCTCAGCAGTGAGCAAAAAGAGCATCTTCATGTCTTATACTGATCATTTTGCCTTCTGTGGGCATCAGATGCTGCGAGAGACCCCATCTGGAAGGTGTGTGCTGGGGACACAAGGCAGTAGCTCTGTTCTCATGCACATAAGCTTGGTCTTTGTCATGGGCAGAGGTGATTGCTGGGAGTGGTGGGGACTTGTTCAAGGTTTGCTTTTCCTGTCTTACAGCCTCTGGCCAAGGGAGCTTTCCTCCGGGGGACAGGATTGAATCTGGCAACAGGACGTTTCACAGCACCCGTGTCTGGCATCTACCAGTTTTCAGCCAACGTCCACGTTGGTGAGTGGTGTCCACAGAAACCTTTCCTGGACCGCTTGAGAGGTGCAGGAAGGAGCCCTGGAGAAGCCTCTGGGTCCTGTTTGATGTGAAGTATGGGCAATGGCAGCCCTGTTACTTTCACAGACATAGCCACAGCCATGCAAGCCAAGCACATAACACTCCTTATGGATAATAAGCACATACATTCATGTGTGGAAGTTATGGCTTCCATGTTCTACAGGGGGACAGCCTGCCTCATCCCCATGGGCTGCAAGGGGATGGATTAGATGACTGGATGACCTCTGAAGGTCCCTTCCAACCCAAGCCATAAGATTCCTGGTGTCTCTGCTAAGCCAAACACCAGCAACTGCTGCTCTGCGATGTGCTTATGTTTCTTCCACTGCTTCCCTCAGATCACAGTGAGCTGAAGAGTAAAGTCCAACTCCGGGCCAGAGACAACGTCCGAGTGCTGATCTGCATCGAATCCCTGTGCCACCGATACACGTGAGTTACTACAGCGCTGCCTTGGCGCCTGGTTTCTCAGATGGGCCAATGTTTCATCCAAGTGTGGGAAATCAGGTTCACCAGCAGTGAATTTGATATGATAAATACTTGTAGAACTTCTCTGAAGAGAGATTCCACCTGGCCCTTATCTTTTATGTGGGGGGCTTTATTCTGATCTGTAACTTTTCAGTGCCAATTGCTCCAAATAGCTGAATATTGCAGCTCTTGAGAGAACTGTGACTGCAACTGAATGTCGCTGAAGATGCTGAATGCTCAGCTATCATCACAAACACAATGGGAGAAACACTTCAGTTTAGTGCCAGAGGTTCAATTTTGATGATTTCAGCTGCATCCTGAATGCACCACAGCATCTCACTCATGTTGCCGTGGAAGTGCTGCAGTGATGAATAGGTGGAAAATAGAGGTGAATGACTTCAGTTTTGCTTCCTTGTTCTGGTGGATGTGAGCACAAGAGTTACCTGAATAGGAAGATTCCCTGTGGGCCGTGGAAACTACTGTGCCTTCCTCATTGCAGGAGCTGAAAGCTCTTAGAAACTGTTGTGGTTGTAGCTGTCACATACAGCCCAGGCAGGTTTATTGGGATGCTTTGAGACGAACTTGTCATCTGAAGACTTTATAGCTACATTCTTCAAAGGACAGTAAAAATAAGCCCATTTTTGCCTTAGCCAGAACTGCCCCGGATGTGAATTGTTTAGATGAAGCTCCTTGATGTCTGATTTGGAGCTTTCATCAGTTGTCCAGGGTCACAACTGGTGATGGGGTGTCCTGAGTGCAGCGAGTTGGACAGCAGTGGGAGTAAAGCAGAACCAGCAGTGGCTCTGGGACGTCTCTCGTGTGGTGGGTGAGAGTGTGACTGGTCTGTGGCATGGAAGGAAGATGGGTGGAGGGATGGGACCTGTCTGGACAGACACTGTGCTGGCAGAGGCTGAGGTGCCTGCCAGCCCAGCTTGTGGAATTTCCTGGGGATGTCAGCATACACAGTCAGTCATTGAGGGAGCTGAAAGAGCCCTGAGGGCTTTCGGCTGGGAGAGATGGAAACTCGGAGGCAAGGAGACAGTTGGAGTAGAAGAGATTAATGATGGGAAGTTCCCGCCCAAGCCAGGCTTTTGGCAGGATATGACACATGGATTGTGCTCTTCAGTCAAGGTGGTGCCAAGTGGCTTGCTCTCTTTGGGCCAAATTCCCCTACCTCTTATGCATCTTATTTCCTTGCAAGGGGGCTGGAAACAGCACGTTTGCACTTGCTAGGTTTTGTCACCACCACTTCATGGAAAAAAGGGAGGAAAGGGGTTGATTTTTCTTGGGAAAACAACTAGATCTGCTGCCCCTGGCTAGGCTGAGTTTTGCATTCACAATCCTGTATCCTCTGTAGGTCTTCCACTAGACCTACTGTGAGGACAAGGTTCTACTGTTCTCTCTTCCAGGTAGTTATCACTGCTAGAATCAAGCCAACATCCCGCCTGCTTTGTACAGATGGGCACTAGGACCACTAGGTCTTGTTTCTAGGGAGGTCATGAGATGTTGTTGTGTCACATACGCCTCTTGTGACTGCCTGAGAGGTTTAACCTGTTTACTTTTCTTTGCTACTCTTTAGGTCTTTGGAAGTCATTGCTGGTCTGGAAAGTAACAGCAAGATCTTCACTATCTATGTTCATGGCTTACTGCAGCTGCAGGTAAGGCCATGCAGGCTGGGAATCACTGTGCTAGTTTGCTTGGCAGGCAGTGGAGTTCCTTACAGGCAAGGCTGAATTCCCACCTGGAGATGGGGAAGATTTTATTAACCTTCTTTCTAAGGTTAATGAAGTTAAAAGCCTTACCTGGGGTAAGAGAATCTGTGGCAGGAACAGGAACAAAAGCCAGACTTGTGTTGCACACTCTGATCCTAAGCCACAGAGGTAACCTTCCCTCTAAGAAATGACAGTGAGTATTTTTCTTTCTCACATCACCCCTTGCATTGCCAAGGTGCAATTCTATTTCCTATTACATAGGAAGGAATGTAAAGCATTCATGACTATTTGAGTAGTCACCCAAAAAGGTGCTGGTGCAGTAAGGATCTAAGTACTAAACCTACAACACAGTTTCACTGTCTTCCACCAAGTCAAAGCTGGACTAAATGAACAGGTCAGATCCTGTTCCCAGAGCCAAAGGGAAGTGCAGGTGTCTCTGCTTAGTTCATGGTAGTGAAATGCTTTCCCTCCCCCTCCATTTTTACACTGGATGAACTGTCAGATCCTTTCCCTCTCATTCCCTCTGCAGGCTGGCCAGTACACCTCCATATTTGTGGACAACAGTGCTGGAGCTCCCATCACCATCCAGAATGGATCTGATTTCATGGGCATGTTAATGGGTGCATAGCATCATCTGCAGCAGGGAAGGAGACGAAGCAGAGCCTTGCAGTGTATATTTGACTGAAGAACCCTTTACTTTGCCTCTTGAAGACTGCTTCTTGTAACTGTTGGCATCTTTTTAACCGAGCAAAGAGCCTTTCCCTTCACAGCTACTTCAGCTTGCTTTCGGAGGCTACTGCTTGTCAAGGTCCACACCAGTTCATTCATCACAAAAAATACACTCTTTATCCTTCAGAAATGAACTCTGTAATATTTAATTTGTGCTTCACCAGATGCTCACTGAACAATAGGCTGAGGTTTGGCATTTGTTACGTTAGAACTTCACTTCACAATAGCACTTGTAATCAGCGTGTCTTTTGGGATTGACTGTGGGGTGCTTGAGTTTGGAAATGAAGGATTGAGAGGGGAAGTAAAACCCTGACTATATTCTATGTGTTGTGGGGGAAGGAGACAAGGGTTTGCCAGCAAAACTGCTTTTTTTCGCACAGTTGTAAATGGTACAGGCCCTCTCTCATGTCCAGAATTGGATATATTGACAAGTAGTATGTTGAATTCTCAGACAATGCCTGCTTCAGAAATGGGAATCCAAGATCTGAACTCTTTAATTGTGGTTCTTTATATCTAAATATTACCTTCACGTGATTGATGGAGTGAATACCTCGCTGCCTGTGCATTTTGGTTTGATGGAAAGATAGGGCCAATGACACCAGTTCTAGCAGGAACTCCCTTACTTGTGTTCTTATGTTTTAGTAAGATACACGTGTGGGTTTGGACAGCATCACATAAACAGCATCTTCTCGGGTGCCATCTAATCATTTGTAAATGTGTCAAATGCATTACACTGGTTGTCAAAAGCCTGGCAAAGGCAGTGGGGAGAACAGCCTTGGATCAGGTATGCCATCTGCCTGGTGCTTGTTCAACTGCAGGGCAACAGTGGCCGGGGTTGCAGGGAGCCTTATCTGAGCTCTGCTTGGGTTCAAGTGCTGACAAAGACCATCCGAAAGACCATCCAGTGAATGTTTCTGGATGTAAGCATGTGAGGCTGAGCCCCAAAGTGCTCTGCATGTAGCTCCAGGCTATAAACTCATTTTAAGAGAGTAAAAGAGTGTGGACATTTCATGGGGTTAAGGTGTTACCCAAGATGTAGTAACATCCTCGTTGTTAAAAAACCCCACTCATTTAATGTACTTCTGTAGCTTTCCCTTCTCAGACACTTGATTGATTGATTCAGCTTAGCTTAAGGAAATGGTTGTGTCACAGTGTCATAAATAGATGGTAGCAAAGCCCAAACTGGAGTCCAGATACTTGTTCTGGAATGTCTGCAGGGAATGGAACACATCCCTTGCAGTGTGTTCAGTTTTGGAGCAACTACAATATCTTTGTGCAGTGAGAACACACACTGCTGGGGACAGCAGGAGGCATAAAACCCATGTCATCTGTTGCTGGGTCTGCTGTTTGGGTTGATCAATCCCTGATGTCTCTACAAGCTCCAATGACACTGCTGTTGGGGTTGGTGATATGCAAAGATGTCTTAGTTCAAGAGCTGTAAACCAGGCATGAAACTGGCTTTTTCATCTCCATTATAAATACCTTGAGACAGATCTTTAAGGGTGCTAAATGGTGTTTTTCTGTCCTTTGGGAAGAACATTAAAGTGACACCTAAAGGAGGAGGAAGGAGAGGGGTATAATCAAGGTACAGGGAATAATCAAGTTAGTGCTGTTACACAAGTACACAGGGGTGAATTCACTTTCTAGTCAATGGGATGTGGTTGTTCTAACTGGACCTGTGTGACTGTCTAGAATACAGCAGCTACCAATGTTCAGATATTAATTCCTGCTCCACAACACATGCCACAATTCCTATGGACTTCTTTCAGTGGTACACTTTGGGGAGAAGATGCTGTTGAGAGGCACAGCAAGTAGCAACAGTCATCATTTCTGGAGCTTCAGGAAGCATGTAACACATGAATTCATCACTAAACCCTATCAATAAAGATTGGCTGTTTCCACTGGCTTTGATGGAGTAAGTGGAGTGAGGGCACACAGCCCCTATCCCAGCATGTATTACTGTGTGTTGTACTGTGTATTTGTAATAAATTGGGCTGTTTCCTGCACGACTTGCAGTGACAGAATCCAAGTGGTGTGACATGCAGCATATGTTGTATATCTATAGGTGGTTTTGAGCCAAGTCTCACTGTTGGCTAAATGAGAGTTATAGTATTTATTTTGTTGTAGAACTAAAGCTGATTGTCAGACTTCGTTTTGGGATTTGTGACTTTTTTTCCCCTCTTCTTTGCTGTGTTTTACTCTCATGATCTCCTTAGTAGGAGACTAATTGTTGTGCCTTTAAACCTCTTATGTATATAAGAAGTGGTGTCCCTACAGGTGTTTCCCCAGTCTACTAGGAGCTGTTGGAATGCCTGTTGTCCCATAAGGAGCTTTCTTCTACATCACCAAAGTCTTTTAGCCAAAACCCTTATTTCTTTCCCCTTTCTTTCCCCTTTCTTTTTCCCTTTCTCTTTTTTCCTGTTTCCCCCCCATTTCCCCCCTCCAATTCCCTCCCCATTTCCCCTCCTATTTTTTTCCTTTTTCCCCTCATTTTTTCCTTTTCTTTTCTTTTCTCTCCCCTTTTCTCAAGAGTCTTTGAGCTCTGAATACTCCAGGCCTCAGTTCTCTTGTACCCTGGACCCTCAGCCAGCAGTCGGGGCGAGCATGAGATGCTCTGACCAGCAGTCGGATGGGGCAGATGGGGTGGAAAGAGCCATGCAGGGAGTTGAGGCTGGGCCTCCAGCCCCGCGGCTGATCTGGACACTTGGCTCCTGGCTGGGCTGTGCCTGGGACAAACACTGCACGAGGCTCCTGTGCTGTTTGGAGTGAGGAGATTAATGGTGTGTGAAGCTGCTCCTCTCTAGGCATGAAGTTTACAGGCCAAGAAACTGTAAGAGCTCAAGAGGACCGAGTTCAGGCTGAAGAAGTTGTTTATAACAACATAAACCCCATGTGCTTGAGCTTATGGTTTAATGGCCAAGTATGTCAATCCCACCCAGTGGCAGTGGCTATTTGTGGCGTGCAAGGGGAGAAGTCTAAAAGAGGGACAAATTAAACAGCCTTTTTTGTTTCCTGGGTCCTTCCAGCATCCTCAGCTCTCTATGTATGAGCTGAGGCAGGAGGATGTGATGGAAACATCTCGCTATTGAGGCTCTAGCAGAACAGGAGACACAACCAGTTGCTGCCTTTTTTATGCCCTTCCTCTACAAAGGCCTCAACCCATCTTTGCAACAACGTGCACTGAGGTTTTTGCTGTGTATATAGTTCAGACTCAGCCAACACTAATGCAAATCAGCCTGGTTTTGTTGGGGTCAGTGCTCTGTGCAGCTCTCAGATGAGGGAGATGTGTTCCCTATCCAGGGTTTTGGGATGTCTCACATGAATTTTTCCTACCTGAGAGCTTCTTGCTTCTAAGATACTGACACTGAATTTGATGCTCTGGTCCCATATGACTCTCTGAGCTCAATACTCTTGTTATATACCACATTGCTTGGGTTACTCCACCCATGGCTAGTATCACTAGGAGGTATTTTAGCTCCTATGTTGGGTGCTCTCACAAAGCACCTAGTAACTGATTTATGAGCCTGATTGATAGAGCCCACTGAGGCTGGTGGAAAATCTGGTGAAGATGCTAGAGATTTGACCCCAGAGTGTAGGGATGAATCTAGTCCAGGGTTCACCCCAGAAGTGCCTTTCAGGTGTGTTTCTGCTGGTGTGGCCACTCTAAGTTTTGTCCTGTGGAGCTATAGTAACAAAAACCTCCTGGGTTGTCCCAGTCCTGCTGTTTCTCACTACTCTTGTATTTACCACCGTGCTATATATTGCACTGCAGTGCTGGACCAGCCCTTCACACATGGAATCTGCAGTGAATTCTTTCCATTTAATTCACACAGAGCCTTAAAGCAGCCCTTGGACAGGCTGTGCTGGCGTTAGGAGCTGAGCAGAGCCCCACCACAGTGCCAGGGCTGTCCACTTCAATCCCTGCTCTCTGTGCTAACTGCTTCAGACAAATAAAAGCCATGACCCAGGCATGGAGATCCCAGTTGCAGGCACTCTGGGACTGTTTTCCCTGGCTGGAAGCTGACAGGTTATGAGGGTTTAAGTTCTATTCAGATTTCAGGTTTTGTAAATGATTTCGATGCCACGCTCCAGACTGACTCCAGGGGTATTTATGTTGGATTAGCAGCAGATTCCCTGCCTTTCCTCACATGTAAACTCCTCTCGGATGGTGAGCTATTAACCTTCAAGCAGAATGAGTAGTTTGTCATATAAAACTCGTTGTTATAAATAGGTGCAGGTTATAAATCAGTGCTGAGGACAGTGAGGAAATAAGAGGGAGAAACCCTTTCTAAGCCTCCTCACTGAGGGAGGCCTGCAAATAGAAGTGAGCAACAGAATGGTAGTTAGATGCTTAGTCTTTAATGAAACTGAAGGGTAGTTTGTAATCTGTTCTGAGTTGGTGACTGTATTAAAAGCAGAGTGAAATGAGCCCTATGGAGCACTAATACTAGATGAGATTTAGGAATCAGTACCAGGTACTTTGGCATTTTAACTATAGTGATGGAGAGAGCTCGAACAGCAAAGAGCTGAATTCCCACAGAAAGGCAGGGAGTGGTGACCCTGTAGAAACAGGACCAAGTACCAAGAAGACCTTGATTCTTTATTGCTTCTTGTCCTGGCTCATACCTATGCAAAGAAAACACCAAACTCTCACTATTACAGAGCTGATTCTCTTTCAGCAACTTCATTTGATGCTCATGTTGGGCTGGTGTCAGAGGAGACTAAAAGGCCCTGAGTGGGGCTCAGGTGCAGCAAATGTCCTGCAGGATGGCTCGTTCCTGCAGAGCTCCTTGGACTCAGTATTCCCCTAATAGATAACCAGAGGTGAAGGGATGGGAAGGTGTTTATAACAGTAGTGTTGATGAGCAGGTATTGGGTCCCTGTGGAGTGCAGGAGCTGCATTTGCTGGTTAGTCAGGTAAGTCTACTGTGAATCTGGTGTTTGGGGGGGAAGTGCTTCCCTGGTATTACTTCAATAAGCTCTATCCTCAGGCTTAGAAAGGGCAGAGAGCTTTTATTTCCCCTGTGGCAAGCAGTTCTGGTTTCACATAGCCTCTGGGCTCCCAGGTAGGCCTGAGAATAGAGCTCAGGCCATAATCTCCCTCCAGGTTGTGTGTTTAATTTTAAAGCAGGATCTTAAATCTCATTTGAGGCACTTGCTTCTTTGTTAGATCGCTTTCTACTTTGGCTCTTTACTACAGCTTGGGTTTCTGGCAGGGAGAGCGTGGTATCTGCTGTTTGCTTGGCATAAACATTGTTTGCATGTTTTCTTCTCGTTGGGTTCAGTGTTTATTGCTTTTCCTGCCTGCTGTTTGCTCTCCCTCTTGCTGTGCCTGGCCTGCAGAGCACTGGAAGAGCACTACAGCTTTCACAGCCCTCTGGAAAGGAGGCTCCTTGTGAGCAGCCCTGGCTGATGGGGTGGAGAGCTCGAGCTGGCAGGAGGCAGTTGGATGAGAGTTTGTTGTCTTGCTGTGTTTGAGGAGAGCTCCTCTTCCCCAGGGGCTTCTGAAGAGCTTGTTTTCCTGCAGGAGCTGTGAGAAGGGGTGTTAAGGCCAGGCTGGCGCGTGGAGCTGCATCAGCGCAGGCAGAGAAACAGAGCGCTCGGAGCCTGGGCTGGATGCAAGCGGGGCTGCGTCCCGGCCGCTCCTCACCTCTCATTCATGGCTTGTTTACTGATACCTGGCAAGTTTTCCTAGTGTTTTTCTTTAGGCAAAATGCTGTGGTTCTTTTAACTGAGATCATAACGTCACAGACTGGTTTGGGTTGAAGGGAGCTAAAGCTCCTCCAGCTCCAACCCCCGCCACGGGCAGGGACACCTTCCACTGGAGCAGGTTGCTCCAAGCCCCTGTGTCCAACCTGGCCTTGAACACTGCCAGGGATGGGGCAGCCACAGCTTCTCTGGGCACCCTGTGCCAGCGCCTCAGCACCCTCACAGGGAAGAGCTTCTGCCCCAGAGCTCATCTCAGTCTCCCCTCTGGCAGGTTCAAGCCATCACTAAGATACAGTGCTGAGACCCAGAGCATCCCTCATGGGGCTCACAGGCATAGGCAGCCCACTTAGCACAAGCTGGGCTTAAAGGCAGTTCTTGGCAGTGCTGGCTGCAACACTAATAGATGGGATGTTTGCATGGACAAGAAACCAAGTTTCAGTGGATGGGAGAATGTCCTTCAGGGCAGCTCTGGCTGTAAGAAGGAAAGAAAAGTTTTAGGGACAGTTTCAGCCACATGAAATGAGCTGAACTACCCCAGGTGTCTCCTCTGACAGGACACAGAATGTTTGCTCTGTGTTACACTTGGAATCATGATAGAACTTTACAAGATGATGAAGTTGGGGTTTGTTTGTTTGTTTAAAGCCAAGTTCTTCAGGGCTGTTGTAATTCTCAACCCTCCTTTTTCCCAGCAAAGGGTGCTGGGAGCTGCCAGTAATCTATAAACCAGGAATGACAGGCAGGAGCGGGGAAATGATCTCAAACAGTGTAAATATCTCCAGCCAGGTTTGGGTTTTAAAGGTTTATGAAGTGATAGAGATTCTGGGGGTGTTTTTACCTGAGGAACAGGACAGCTCACATGGGTGGCTGTGGTGTTGCCCTGAGGGTTGATGTCTGGATACTGGATGGAATTGTTTGAGACTATGGATGTTGTATCCTGAGGGGACACGTACTTGCCTGTGGGAGCAAATATGTCTTGGAGCAAGAGAATGGAAAACGTGGGTTCTGTTTCCAACACTTCCACTGGGCAAGTTCCCTTGTTCCTTCTGTGTCGTACCTAGTCCAGGCACCAGCTCTGCAGGAAGGGGTCTTGGATGGATTAAAGCAGGCCTGTGTTAGGCTCACACAAGGCTAATGAGTGCTTGAGTTCTCTTACATTGACCTGGACATCAGCTGGGCTCCTGCTGACCAGTGAGAACATTGTCTCTGGGAAGAGTGAGTAACCGGTCACACTGTCACAAGGTGTGAGAGCATCACCCTCCTCCTGCTGCTGAGAAAGAGGATGGGGTTTTAAATGAATTCAGGGCTTCTGCATAGGGTCCTAGCACTGAAGGACTGTATCTGCCGTCCACTTGGAGAGTCATCAGCTTTCCTGAAAGCTCCTGATGAAAGTTAAATGGGAATTCCTCTGGGAGTGGGGAGAGCATCTTCTCTCAAACCTTTCTGGGTAACATCCCCCCCAGCTGTGCTGCTGCCTTTGTATTGCCAGAGGGGTTCTGCAGTCAGAGGTGAGGAAATGCCCACCTCAGAAGATGGTCTTTCCAGTTTCAACCACCGGCAGAAGCTACTGGAAATACCACCCCTTGGAAGGTTCCAGTTTTCCTGTGCTGTGGTTTGGAAAAATCCATGCAAGAAGATCTTCACCTGGGCTAAACCAGTAAAGGTGTGGGGGGGGACGGACATACAGAAGGGCTGGTTCAGTGGATGCCCAGCTAGATTAAAACACTTGCTGATCACTTGCTGGTTCCTACCCTTGTCAATGCCTTTAACTGCAGGGAACCCAAAACTGGAATTTCAGACTTCTCCCTCTTTGATCTCCTCCTCACTCGCTTGTGCTGTCATGATTCATGACAGACTATGCTAAAAATGCTGCAGTGTCTCACTAATGTGATGTGAGGGGTGTGCAGAGCTCCTCATTTCCTCCCATTGCGGGCCTGCTAAGTGATAGGAGAAGAGTTTATTTTCCACTTCATCCTGTCAAAGCTTTGGAGTGCCTGGAGCAAGAAGGGGCTTAATATGCTCTGCTCTATTAAAATTAACTTCATTTTTATCAATTAACTCCATTACTTTCCAGGTCAGAAAAAGAAGCTAAAGCATGTGTGACATCCAAATTGTGCACATAAAAATGCCATTTGGTAATAATGAATTCTATCAGGTTACTTATCTGGAGGCTGCTCATCTTCACTAACACACATGGATCACACATGTCCCTGCAGCACATCGTGTCACTGCAGTGATGGCTGTATCCCTGCTACCTGTGTTCTAACAGGCTTCTTCACAGCACGAGCGAGCAGGGGCCATCCAGCGTGCTCCAAAGGTGTTCTCTCCCTTTGGGTCTCTGCACCAGGACCAATGTCCCCCTTTCAGAGAAGACCACTGGCAGCCTTTGGAGTGTTCTGTGTAGCCAAGAGCAACAGGGAAGGGAGCAAACTGCAGCCAGCCCTGCTCCTGCAGACCTGGTATTTGTGGAATTGGTCTGAACTTACCCATTTACTCTTCCTTTAAAGAGAAATGCCAAGGAAAGAGGGAATGTCAGACAGCGGTGCTAGACATCTCAGCGCTGGATCTGCAGCCGCTGCCCCTTGCCTTGCTAGGGCTCAATGGGTTACATTCTTCTTGCTTTCCCCCCTGTTTTAAACAAATAGGAGCTGGAGCCTTAGGGTATATTAGAGAGTGATAGGGATCTTCACTGATAAAGCCATTCTGGGCTATACCCGAGGAAGCCATTAGCTTAAAACTCACAGTGATAACAGAGGAGGTGGATGAGGGGGAGAGGAACTGTCTGCAACTGTGCCAGGTAACTGTGCCCCCCTTCCCCAGCCTCGGGGCTGAACAGGGAAAGGGAATATGTGGGAACTGCTGCCTGTGCTGCTGTTCCGTGCATGGGGTGTGGGAGAAAACCAGTCACACAGAGGTGCACACATGCATGTCCATTAGATCTGATCTTGAAACCACAGCTCTATGTCCAGAGAATCCAGTTCCTCCTCCCGTGCTTCCCCCAAGCCATCATTAATGAGGTTAAAGTGATCTAAATGTCTGTGTTTTGACATTAGCTTTTGTTGCTTGGAGTAAAAGTAGGAAGAGTTAAGGATCAGTGTTGAAGTGATGAGCTCCAGCCGTGTGAACACAAGATGCCATCCCCCTCTGCACACCACCTATCAGCATTGCTTCAGAGCAATGGATGTCCATGTCCAAGGCTTCTCATTCACCAGGGATGCCTGTGGAGCTGCTGCTGTACAGGGCGACTTGACCTCTACACACTGTGCAGAAGGAGCTGGGCTGAGGAGCCTGTTTCCAGCCCTGAGGGCTTGGAACCGCTGTGGTGCTCATCTCCAGAAAGAGCAGTTCCAGACGAGCTCTGTCTCCACTGGACCACTGAGACCACCTTCCTGCTTCCAGCTGGCCTCAAGGATTGCTCTTGTTTCCCCCCCTCCTCTCATGTGTACCAGTGGAATCACAGAGGCATTCGGGGTCATAAGGAATGTGCTGGTTTGACTCTGAAAACTCAGCGGGAGCATTCGCTAAAGACGCAGCGGAGTTGTAACGGGACCAAAGAAAAGGAGGTGTGGGGGGATGGAAAGAGCTCCTGCTTCCAAGTGCAGCCGGGTTCCTGCTCCCTGTGTCCTCACCCTGCTCACAGGCTTGCCCAGGGCCTGCTTAACGACCCCAGTGGAAAGCCCTGCATGGCAGGGAGCCCGTCTGCCTGCATGGAGGCTCCCTTGTTCTGTGTCACAGGCTGGTGAACCACTGGTTGTGTCCCCCCCCTCCTGTTGTGAGCCTCTGGATGGAAGTCACTACACACTGCCCTTGTTCTCTGCATCTGCTTTTGGGCACTGGTGGAGCACACAGTTTGCTCTGACCTGGCATTGCTGACCCGGTTTTGCTAAGGGCTTGGTAGAGCTGTGCTAGAATGGCTTATTTAATTTGCCTTGATATTAGTTATCAAGTTATTAGTTACTATTAATGCTGCTTGCATGACAGTCCTGCCTCTCCTGCAATGCAGATCAGCGTCTAACTGGTTTTATTGAAGCCATGCAGCTTACTACAAGGAGCAGATCTGAGCCCGTGGCTCCTTTAGAGCCAAGTTTCCTGTGAAGGTTGTCAGTTGTATTAGAGATGAGACAAAACAGAACGTAAATGAAATAACTCTGGGTGTAAACACCATGTGGAAAGGATTTGCCTTTCTGTCTCCTCACACTCCACAACTCCCTTCCAGCCATGCCTAAGGTTAGGTGTGGGGAAGAACAGGCTGTATTAGCCGCAGGGTTGGTAATGTGTAAGTACAAGAGGTGTGAATCAGACACTACACAGGGTACCATGGCTTGTGCTTATACATAGACATGTTATTGTGTGAGTTGAAGAGTGGATCAACACCCTCCCTTAAGAAGCTGTCTGTAACATAATGGGATATTTCATTTTAGCACACGTATCGAGCACCTGGGATTTGTCCTCGGGCTGTATCTTTTCCTCCACCAAGACCATTGCAACACATCCAAATCCTTTATTTATTTCTTGTTTGTGAGCAGTTATGGGGGCAATTTAAGAAGTGCTGGAATTACAGCCCTGAGCAGTAGAGGGAAAAAGTCCCCAATAACCTATGTAAGAGTAGAGAGAGTCAATGGAAAATGGATGGAAGATTCTGAAGGGAGGACAAGAGAGAGCTAAGAGCACCCATCTTTCACTATCATCTGGGGTGTCATGTTTAAAACATCCCACCTGTGAAAATCTGAGTGACACCAGCCAGAAAGTACTGGGAATATCATCTGGAAATGCTGCACAGATGAAGACAAGGCCATGCTCTGCACAGACCCCTTCTCTTCCCTCTATAGCCCTTTCTGAGGGACTATTGACTGTTAGTAACGTACCCATCTGTAGAGAAAGTGACTAAGAACTTGGGTGGGACAAAGTCTTTAGCAGGATGGAGAGCAGTAAGAGGAGAACATGCCACAAACTAGGGACAGACACCTACTGCAGAGCACTTTGGCAGCAAAGGGAGGAACAGTGTTGGGCTGGTTTTGTGGGACCCTCCAAAATGTGTTCTTTCCCAGTGGGAGATGCAGTTCTATGGTGATGCTGGCAAAGTGGCAGCCAGGGAAGGGCTGGAGGGCACCAAGGGAGGAAATGAGATGCCATTATTCAAGCAGCTCTCAGCCCAAGGGAATTATTGCATCTTCCTTGATCTCTGAACTCACCAGCGTGAGGAGCGTCAGTGAAGTGTGTGCAGGTTGACAGCTCATCTCCCACAGTAAAGACAAAAAGGCTTGAAACAAGATATTGCACCTCCCCTGAAAGGTCATGCCCTGGGCACTGGTGGCCGGGGATGCAGTAAAGAGCCAGGGAATCTGACGACAACTTCTTCTACTGGAGCAAGACCCTCCGTGGTAGGAGGGAATGGAAGGCTGCCTTTTGGGCAAATAGGCAGCCTCTGTATGTCTCCTTCTGTAAGTGCTGGCTCTGGTATCCTGCAAGGGGGCTGGGAGCACAGAGCTGAGGGGAAGGATATAGGAAGGAGACAGGCTGGCTCTAGAAAAGTGATGGAGGCAACAGGGAGCTTACCTCTCATTGCTAGTATCTAAATCATGGGTGACCCAGGAAGGTTTGGGATTGCTTGGAGAAAACACATGTTAACTGATCCCTCTGGCAGATCTCTTCTGATGAGGCTTTGCTAGAGGAGCCTGGGGGTAAGGAGACAAAGCAAAGCTCCAAATCTGATTTTACACTTCCAAGTATAAGCCTGTTTTTACCCTTAGCTGTGGTTGTTTTCTAGGGGCTGGCTGCTGGTTTCCTGCAAACACATCCCTCCTAGAAAGAAACAGTTTGAATCCCTCCCATTAGCTGTTTGTCTTGGATGTATATCCAACAGGTGTATATCCAGAAGGGCTCGTGCCTCTCGTGAGTGAAGCAATCTGGGTGTAGATGAGTTGGTTTTATAGCGAGGAGAATTAAGAAGATCAGTTTTAATCATAAACCCTCACTTGAAACATTCCTGC
>NW_009910788.1:39545-59761 GCF_000696875.1 Nestor notabilis
CACAAGAGAAACAGTGACAACAAAATGCTGCCCCAAGTGCCATTTATATCCAGCTGGGAACAGGCTGGGAAATTTCTCAATCTCCTTACCCCTGGTTTTTCATTGCCCGGGAAAGCTGCCTAACACAACCCCATCACAGATGGAGCAATAGTCAGTGAAAGGAGGCCAGCTTATTCCCTGACAGGTTTGCAAAGGTATATTTCATTAGTTAGCTGGCACAAAAGGCCCTCCATGCCTGCAAATTATCTCTGCCTGGCACTCCTCGGGGCTGCAGCTCTGCACCTGTATAAGTATTTGCCAAATCAGCACCTCAGAGAAGAGAATCAATAAGGGCTGCATGAAATATGTGTCTTTAAATAATCAGCTTGGTGGTATTTTAATGTTGCCTTACTCATAAAGGTGAAGCTTTTATACTCTGATGACCACTACCTCCATTTCAGCCAAGCCTTACAGCCTGAGCATGTTTGCTTTGGGTAGAAACTGCAGAGGCCAAGGGGGAGTTTCTGACAACTTGAAGTTCATATAATTCTGGCTGCTTTTGGCTTTCATGGGCTCCAATAAAAACAGAAGTTCTGGTTTCTGAAGTACCTTATTTAAAAGCTTGCATTGCTCTCAGAGTATCACAGGTTAATATTGTGATGCTATGGGCCATAAGAAGCTATAAGACCTGCTCTTCATTTAAAAGAAATGTAAGATGCTACAAAGCTCCTTCAGAAGATCAGGTCATTGGAACTGTAGGAGGCATCAAATCACAGGGGCTGTGTGAGCCTATGTGCACACAGTTCAGATGCAGAAGGATGGGTGCTGGAGTGGGGGGAGAAAAGCAAAGGGGGAAGATGGTCAGAAGGACCACAGAGGCAGAAGAAGGCAGCAAGAACATGTCAGACACAGGTGGTTAAGTCTGGGAAGAACTTAGTACAGGTGTGTGGGCAGAATGTGAGCTCAGAAGCAGAGAACCTGGGTGTCAGCAAAGAACCTGGGTGCTCCTGGTGATGTCTGCTGGTGTGTGGGGATGCTGCAGAAGGCAGGCAGAGCGAAGAGGCAAAAGTGGGAGACCAAAGTCCTTGTCTTACACTTCAGTGAGCCCGTAGTGACTTGCAGAACACGTGCAGAAGTGTTTGCCAGGTCTGAGTGAGAAGCCTAACCAAGAAATACACGATTGTTAAAATAATTCTTGTGTTAATAGAGTTGCATTAAGATGGTGCCTTCATGAATTGGGCAAAAGACAAAACAAGTGGACAAATGAGTATCTTGCATTATAATACGCATGAGTAATACTGTATGTTATATTATTCCATTAGTGTTATGTTGTACGAAAACAAGCTGGGTTATTAATTCATGCTGTATGTTGGGAATGGAGCTGGAGGAGGCACCAAACTCTTAGCTATTAGTCTAGAGAAAAGAATGGATTTTGGATGCTCAAGCCACATACTTGTTTGAGACTGTGAAGCTGAAAGATCACGGCAAAATCCAGGCTGTGACCCTGGGCAGGGTGCACATAGCATACTTTTGAAGGGCTTCTCCAACCAGCTTTGTAAAGCACTAACTCATAGCACAATATGAGAGATTCAAGAGCAGAAAATGCAGATTACCCAACTCTGTATTTTCTATAAGCAGCCAGCAGGGTTGGTTTGGTATCAATAAACATGCAAGTATTTGATGATGCTTCATCTCTGGGGTAGGATCTCTAGGGCTGTGAATCTGCTCATCTCCCTTGCTGAGAAGCCTGGCTGCTGCAGGGAGAAGCACGCAGGGGAGGAGGGATCACAGGGATTATGTGTCAGGAGGGTGAAAAAAAGGAGTCTCTTTTCCAAACCAGCATCGTTCAGCAGAAAAGCAAATCGTGGTGTCTGCAAAGAAGCCCTTGAGGACAAAGATGGGAACAGGGTTGGGCAATGCAACAAATAGACCATTTTTCATCACAATCTCATAACTGCTGTCTTGTTCCCAGTCTGCTCTTGTGATAGACTTTGCAATACTCACTGGGGACTCTTCTAGGACACAGCACTGTGAGCCAGAACCTCATTTTAGCATTATACCAGGGAAAATATGCTCGGCAAACCGGAGCCACGGAGTCAAGTCTGGATCCAAAGTGCTTTCTTTCACCCCCCTCCCCTTGTTTTCCTCTTTGGCTCCAGAAGCCCAGAGCAAGGAATGTAAATTGGCTTTGCAGAAGTATGTCAATTTTGGTGCCAAAGTTTTGTTGATATCATCTCTGTCTGGCACCTCCACAGCAGGTGCTTCCCGAGATGACCTGAGGCACATCGGCACAACACGAACAGTGGGCTGAGCTCTGCTAACCACAGCTCATGTCTTGCCCAATGTGCCTCCCGGTGGGACTGTGTCCTGCCACGGTGCCCCAGCCACAGCAAAAAGGGGGGCTGCAGGAGGGGTGGCTGCTCCTGCCTCCTGCACCCCATCCCTGGCAGTGCTCAAGGCCAGGTTGGACACAGGGGCTTGGAGTAACCTGCTCTAGTGGAAGGGGTCCCTGCCCGGGGCAGGGGATTGGAACCAAGTGCTCCAAAGCTCCCCAGAATTTTCCAGGTGAAATGGAGTTTCAATCAGATTCCCAACAGAAGGAGTGTGTTCCTATCCTGTCTTCAGTTGTTACTGTTTGAGAGAGGAGGTTTCATGATGGGACAAGGATCCTCTGTTTCTCATGCACTTTTCAGGATCACATTTGATAGCAAACTCCTATGGAAACAGTGCAAAAAATTCCTTGCTGGAAGATGTGATTAAACAACAGCCTTCTGGTAATTCAACAGGCAGATCTCTAGCCTGATTCCAGCCTCTCTGAGCTGATGCATGCAGACAGGCAACTGTTTCACCTAATTCAAGGTGACAGGAACCGACAGTGAAAGGCTGATCTGTCCATACAGGAGGTGTCCTCTGATGTACCTTTGTAACTAAAGTCATAAGAAGGAGGTTTAAACAAGAGAGCAAAAGATCTCCTGGGTAGGCATCTCCTTCCCTCCTCAGCACTCTGCAAAGGGAAGCACTTCACAGCTGGCTCTACTCTTCCGTCCCCAAATCTCCCGGATTATCTCACCTTTGTAATTGCTCTAGCCTGTTCTTGCTCCAGGTTAACAAATCCCAGTGAGCAACAGAACTGATGTTACTTTGATTTCCAGCCGAGGCAGCTATGTTTCACTACCCAAATCCTGCACAAATAGCCTGACTATTGAGTTCAACCTGGTGCTTTCCCGACTGCAGCCCAATGAAGCCACATTCTCATTTGGTGATTTGGAGTGATGGGCCAGGGTGTCAAGGGGAAGCTGCTGCATTTCCACCTGAACTCTTCTTTCGTGTCTTGAATCAAGTGGAAATTCCACCCCCTTCCCTACCGTGGGTGTCTATGAACTCCTGGGAAATCAGGATTGCCCATCTTCTGCTTACAGGTAAAATGTGCTCTCACTGAGTGCCTTGGAACCGCTACTGAGATGTGATGGAAAGGAATGGTGATATAACAGTGAAAGAATGTTTCTTTTAGCTAGAAGCAATCTTTTTTCACTGTGCTTTGGTTTGTTTTAAGCAGACACAGCCCCGAGTGAAACCTTTTAATGTGACGCGGGGAAGTGTGGAGAATTAGTCACTTGTATTAAAAAGAGCAGGATGTAGCTTGGCAGAAAGGCATGAGGGTGGCGGGGGGAAAGCTGCAGGATTTACAAGGAGACAGGTGAATTGTTGCTCTGCAATAAGGTTTGGCTGGAGGCATTCTTAAGGAAGCAGAGTCAGTTACATGTGCATAGAAGAGCTCTGTGGAGTTTCATGCTGCTGGTAGGAAGCAGGATGAAAGTGCCTCGCTCTAAGTGTGTGCTCGCTAAAGATGCATGTAGCCATGCTGAGCAGAAGAGTGTTCAGAGGGTCAGTGCAAAGCCAGGAGCTGCAAAAGGAGATTAAGGAGGTCAGAGAGAGAGACATAGAGGTGCACATGGAGACAGAGGCCTGTTTAACCCGTAGGAGTACAAGGGAAGAAGAGGCTATTTGTTGCTTCAGCTTCTGTCTCTTTCTCCTTGGGCCCCGCAGCTTCTGCCTCAAGTGCTTAGTTCTTTTTGAGGACACATCCTGCAACACGTCCCTGGCTTCTCCTCCCTCCCAGCCAGACAAATTGGACCTCATTAAGCATCCTCCCCCAGTTGCCAAGGCGCCAGGGCTGACAGTGTTGTGATGGCTAAAGAGCGCGCTGACAGGGAATCTGCCTGCTGCTGAGTGACAGCCCTGGCCCCCCGCCAGCAGCGTGATGAGCAGCGAGGGCAGAGCTCAACCGCGGGGCTGCTCTCGCAGAGAGGCTCCTCATGTGTTACCAACGCTGTGCTTGGTGTATTGACAGGCACCGCTCAGAACCCACAGCAGAAGCGCTGGGATCCTGTTCGCAGCCTGGGAAGAGCGAAAATCCCTTTGAGGACAGAGGAAGAGTTTGGGAAGCGTTATGGCACCACGGAGATGTCCACGCTGTGTTATTCCTCACTGCTGAAACAGCGATGCATGATAGAAGGACCCCAGAGAAACCTCAGGGGTACTGCTTGGGGCATCCTTGGGCCTCTCTTTGGACAATGGTTTAGCTTGGTGACACTTCTGGGTGTTTAATAGCAGGTTTACTGCAGTGAGTCTGAATATAATAGTTAGCTTGGGATATTTGTCAGTCTTTTATCTGACAATCAAGGAATTGAGCTGCATGTGGGGCCATCACAAGTGGAGGAGGAGATATTCCTATTCCTTGTTATAAGTGGGTGTTTTCTTTTTCTCCTTGTGTGTGTCTTGGTTTTCTTACTGTCCCCAGCTTGTGCTTTTTCCTCACTTTGATCTTCAGATCAAAGAGCAAAGGGGATGGGAGGTGGGGGGGGACAGGCAAGGGGCAAATTGGTCACAGAATATTAGATTTCCCAACAAACAACCCAGGAAGAAAAAAGGAGGAAAAGTGAAAATAGAAGCAGAGAGGAAAGTTGCAAAGTTCTAGAGAATGGCTGTGCTCATTGTCTGGTGTGGTATGTCTGGGCTCAGACCAAGCCATGAGGACTAACAGTCACCGAACTGGTGCAGGCTCCAGTCCGTAGAGAGCCTCCCAGCCCTGTCTGCTCACATCTAGAGCACAGGAGGGTGCCAAACCTGTCCCACCCAGGGCTGCTGCCACTCACATGGAGGGCAGCATGAGACACGAGCCCCTCATGGAGCCTTGAGGCAAAATCTGCTTCTCAGCTGTGGTGAACAGCCTTGGCAGAAGTGCCAGCTAGTTTATAGCCAGCGATGGCACAAGGTAACTGAAAGACAGACAAAAAGTGGTGGGAAAGGCAGCTTTCTAAGACTCCAAAAGAGGATGAATGCCCAGTTCCTTCAGGAGTAACTCCCCCTTTGGTTTTCCTATGGGATAAACTGGAGAACACGGGAGCTTTACACTGGTACAGGACGGTGCCCTGGTTACCGTCGCTCTGGAGCTCCCAGCCCACCCTTGCCACCCAGTGTAGCTGTGCCCATCCCTGCCTTTGGGCTGGCAGTCAAGACAGTCAGACAACTAAAGGTACTGTGAGGGTGCTGAGGCGCTGGCACAGGGTGCCCAGAGAAGCTGTGGCTGCCCCATCCCTGGCAGTGTTCAAGGCCAGGTTGGACACAGGGGCTTGGAGCAACCTGCTCTAGTGGAAGGTGTAAGGTCCCTTCCAACCCAAACCAGTCTGGGATTCTATGAAAGAGTCAACTCTATCAGTCCCAAATGTCTTGTTATCTTCCAGCAACTTGGCTCGTGGCTCTTGGGAACTTAGAGAGTTGGTTCTTTCCAATTCCAGCCTGAAGGAGCAGCTTTCTGGTCATGGTCCATAGAATGAAAGCAAAGCATGCGAGCTGGGTAGTTGTGCAACGGACGGGTTTAAGAAATATTGTTCATTTTTTCCATTGTTTCCACTAAAGCCAGTGGCTTCCCAACCCTGACCGTGGGCACAGAGCCAGGACATAGCATGAATTAAAATAATAAACCCAATTTTCACTGGGAGAGTTGGTTCCCTTCAAATTGTGTAAATCCCTCCCTCTCCTCTCTTGTAAATAGCTTTAATACACCGCAGGCGCCAAATCACTTGACCTAGGTTAGCCTGGGAGCTGGGCTGCTTTCTGCCTGGCTGGCTGGGCCGGAGCCTGGCTTTTTCCTCCCATTCTGTGGCTGTCAATCCAGGTAATAGTCAAAGGCCTTATCTGAAATGCATTAGACTTTCAGCGAATTGTCTGGGCTCCGGGCCCCGGGTGCTGAAGGCACTCAGGCGTGTAATGTGCACAAGAGGCGAGACGGTAGCTTTTAACACCCCTTGCCTCATCTATTTGCTTGGCTCGGGTTCAGCAAGTCTCCACAGTCTGCCAGCAAGAAGCATATCCCTCTCGCTTCAAAGATGTAGGCAGCGGTAACTGATCGCCTGCGAGATGCTTCTTTGAGGGCTGCAAACACTCAGCACCCGGTTTTGAGGCTATTTTTCCCTAATATAGGAAAGTTGTGGCAGGGGGAGAGGTGGCTTCCACAGAGGCAAAGAAAAACAGGGGGAAAGGAGAAGGAATGTGGCCTGGGCAGCTGGAAGTGGCAGTGATGGGAAGAGTCCGGGAGCGAGGAGTTTAACACAAGTGTCAGGGGTCTGAAGCAGCCTAATGTAGAAATAAGTCTCAGACATAAGGCTTCATTTGACATCATGAAGGCTGGAAACCAGACCATCTGTTTGACTCCTTGCATAAAACAGACCAAGTTTTCCCCTTCCCAAGTTATTTCCAGATCTGACTGGAGTGCATGTCCCAGGGAATTCACGTTCTCTTGAGCTTTGAGGGTTTCTACCCTCTCCCCTTGCACCTTATTCCAAAATGCTTTTTGCTGATGAATGTGGACAGTAAATATTTAAGCCCTTTCCCACAGCAGATGTCAGAGCATGATAGTTACATCTTCTTTGCTAACTGACATGTGTACAGTTAGGGATTGAAACACACTTCAGTAGTCCCAATAGCTTTTATTTCTGTAAATGCATGTTTAAATGCTAACTCAGTCTGGGAGAAGAGGTAATAACATCTAATCCATGTGGTGTATCCGTCAGGAAACAACAAGCAGGCAAAGCAGACTGAGTATCCTTGGTTGTAGGTGGCACCCAGTGAACTGATGTGTCAGCATTTCATGACTACCCGCACCACCACATCTGTGCTTCCCAAATGGAATAGATGACCAAAACACCTCCTATGCTCAGCCTGATGTTGCTAAACCTCAGAGCGCTTCCATGCCTATTTCGGGCAGTTCACTTCACTGGGGTTCTTGTCTGCATGGTTTTGGTCCATACAGATTCACACACAGATGTCAGTGAGGATGGATGAGTGGTGAGGGGAAGTGTATTTAGGAGTATTGCAGGAATGTGCCTTGTCAGCTCTGAAAGCCATCAGTCACTCTAAATGAAGTGGCCATCATAAAGGTTACCTGGGTAGCACATGAACAAATGAGGGGCACTATTCAGGTCAGGCACAATTAAGACAGAGCAAAACCAGCAGCAAAGCATCTTCCTTATCACATTCTCCTGCAGCAAGAGATTTGACATTCATGGCGTATCGCTTCCTCGAGCCTTCTGATAATGAGAGGCAAATCTGTCATGAAGGGTGGTCTTTTTGGCGTGGTGGAAACAAGTTGATCAAGGGACTGCCCAAAGTACCATTTTGAGACAACCACTGAACAAACCCGTACGTGAATCAAGGACCTCCCACTTCTCTGTGTAGAAGGAACAGACGTGTCCAATTCTGTTGACGACTCTGGGACAGGGTCTGTCATTTTCTAGGTGTTTTTGTGCAATCTCTAGCAAAATAAGCTGACCCTACTACAAATAATGCTGTTATTAGTGGGTCAGCCTCGCTGAGTAGGAAGTCATGATTCACGGGTGTGTAACAATTGCAGTTGGCCAAAGGGAATGAAATGGAGGGGAAGGAAAACACATCAGCCTGTCAATGCAGCAGGATCAGGGCCAGCTCAGTGTGTGTGGTTTGGACAGCAGATTCCTAATTTGCCATGGCATCCAGAGGAACTTTACAGGAATTTAGAGGTTTGTCACTTGAATCCCATTTCAGGCTTCTGGAAAATGACATAAAGAAGCTGTCAAAATCGCTTGTGCCTTTTTCTGAGCATATTAAGAAAACCTAAAGGAACATAAAGGACCAAGGAGAGCTGAGCGCTTCCCTGCACCATCTCCTGCTCAGACTCTTCCACCCAGCCAGAACCCATGGAGCCTTCTCAGGAAAAGTGCCTGGAGATATGCAGGGAGTCACAGAATGATTCCACACAGGAGAATCCCTGGACCTGATGTTTATTTTGTATTAGCAACCAGACAGTTTGCTGCAAGGAGCAATGTTCTAACCAGGGGTGGGAGCAGAGGCAGGCAGGGCAGGGGGAGCTTATGCTGCACTGGTCTTGGTTTTGTCACAGACTTCCTAGAACTGGAAAATGGGATCATTTTTGATCTACTTGTGATGAGACCATTTGTCTAACATGAACACATTTGACCCTCTCAGGTGGGCAGAGGTTGTCCTTGCCCAGTTAATTGGGGTGGTATGAGGTGGTATAACTGGATTAGTTTTCTCTTCTGGGTGTGATTTAAGCACAGTAGTAAGGAAAAGGTCTGGAATTGCATTGTTAGCCTGAAATAAGTGTAGCACAAAGGCATGGAACAGGAAGGACTTGTATGACATTACACTTGGTTGAGTGCTGGAGTTGTTCAGCAGCAGGCACTGTGGCACTAGAGCCAGCTTGCTTTTCCCTTCTCCCCTTCCTCTGGTTGGGTTTTCCTTTCAGTTTCTACTGATCCTCCTCAGAGGTGATTAACCACTTCACTCTAATCCTGTTGGAAGTCTCTGTTTCAGAGCTACTCTTCTCACAAGCAACAGGATCTGAAATGGAAGTAATTAATTTATCATTACATATTGCTATATTTATACAGTGATCTGAAATGCAGTGAGAAAGCTGTAGGGAACTGTGATGCTTTTGCAGTGAGCCTGAGCCAGCAAAGGGAAGCTGGAGGCATGTGGTGTTTATAGTCAGGGTATGACCACAGGCATGCTCTGTACTGCCTGCAGAGGGGCCTTTTGCATATTGATCTACATCTAAATTGTGAGGGGAGAATCCACATCTTTGGCATGAACTGGAGGCTTCCTACAAAGAAACATTTCTCTTTCCCACTATCTGTTCCCCTCAGCTCTTTGCTACGTGGATAAACATGCCATGATTTCAGCCAGTGCTCCAACAGGAGGACTTCAGTGGCCCATAGAACCAAGGGCCAACATGTGGAAGCACCATTGCCACTACTCAGTCACTTACTGTGAGCCTTAGAAGGTGACCAAAAGGAGCTGGGGAGTATGGCTAAAGAAGACCTGCATTACTGCCTTGAAGACACTCTTGCCATGCTTCTATAGCAGGCCAAAGCTAAACCAAGTAGAACACTGCATGTGTGAGCTTTGCAGCAGGTTTATCTACTCTGTTTTCACAGCTACCTTAGCAGTGGTGAGGTGTTCTGAGGCATGTGTGGGAAGAATAGTGCCTTAGCATGGAATGAAGATGTTTTCCTCCAGTTGTAACCCTTGCTCCCTGCATCAGATACTCCCTCGTCCTCCTGAAAAGAGAAGATGAACTGTCTGCAGACACAAAATAAGCAGGAGCGTCTGGGGCTGACATCTGAAAGGAGAAACCACTGTGGTGATGATGCTTGGGAAGCTGCTGTGTAAAGCAGACAGTGAAGGAATCTTTAGGTTCATTTAAGATTGCTTAAAATATTACTATTTCTGTTTTTAAGAGAGAGAAAACAGGAAAGTCAGAGTTTCACAATGTCTGTGCTGAAAGAAACAAGAGACTAGGTCAGCAAGGCCAAGCCCTTGACTGGAAATCCAGAATTTATGGTTTGCTAGGTAATCTGTATGGAATTCCAGGAGTGAAAAGGCATTCACTGACCCATCCTGAGACTGGGCTAATCCTTGGGCTTGATCAGGAAGGAAGTGAGAGCCCTTCTACTTACAGTGATCTTGCCTGGGGGCCAGGGCTGAGATCCAGGCCACAACCACATCCTGGAGTCCCAGCCTGGGCAATAACCATTGTGTGCTCACCCCAAAGCTCTGCTGCAACTGGTGCAGCTTCACCTCGGCAGTGCAGCAGGAGAGGTGTCACAGGGAAGGTGTAGGCTGGGCTGTGTGACAACGTGAAGCACGCGCTATGTCCTCTGTCCATTCGGGGATGTCTTGATTCCTATGGAGGACTGGGAAGTGTGTTGTCAGGCTGTGAGCTTAGAATGGGAGAGAACAGGAGGGTATGGAGTGTTTTGAGAAGCTCCAGAAGGAATTCCCCACGTGCTCATCTGCATCAGCACTTCCTCCTTCCCATGTTTAGAATAATTCCACCCATTGTCAATAGATGGAGGGTGAGGAGCAAAACACAATGCATGCACTAAAAACTGATCCTCTGGTGGGACAGTGACAATCCTGGGTGCAGCCAGCAGGAAAGCCAAAGCTGATGACCCTTTCAAGGGATCACAGCTGTGACAAACCTGTGTATTAAGTCAGTGTTTGTTATTGGCTTGCTGCAGCCAAGTCTCTTGAGTTCCCATGCTGGCTCTGCTGTGAAACCTTTCGTTTCTGGATGGCTTCAGAGAAGACACTTTCCTCCCTTTAGTGTTCTTGCTGGTGAAATAAGGAGGAAAGTTTCATTCATTTCCTAGAGCTGAGATTGTGAAGATAAACTCTTGAGAATCTTCACAGGCCTCAAGGAATTGAAACAAAAGAAGAGCCCTCTTCACTTCCAGTGCATTCTCTTCACCAGCTCCTTCTGTCTTTGGAAGTCTGCTGCTGCCCCTCGCTGCATGACAGCAAGAAACCTTAAAGGCATGGGTGAGAGCACAGCTCTTGCTCAGACTGCAAATCTTCCAAAGGATTAGGGTTTTACTTCAAATAGAGGAATGTAAATGTGTCTGGCTCCATAGTGGCTGGAAATTTCTCTCTGGAGCCAATGTTGGGCCATACTTGGCGGTGAGGAGACGTTTGTTTGCCCACCCTGGTTGGACTGGAGCTCTCGGGCTGGAAAATGTTAAAGTGGGCTGCGTGTGCTTTCAGTGTCATAAAGCAGAGCTGGGGGGGAGGAACTGGATGTAGGTGATTATTCTCCAGTGCTCACAGTTGTATGTACTAAGGATGGCAAAGTGGGGGAAGAAGCTGGGGTCATTTAGTCTGACTGCAAGGCTGGGAGTTTGGTATTGTCTATTTCCCCCCCTCTGTCTTTTTGCTATCACTGGTTCTGGCATTTTATCCACTTGGGGATTCACAAAGATATTTGGGGCTCTAAATCCCCTCTCTTTACAAATGCACAAAGGTGTCATGGTAGTAAGTGGGCAAAAGAGATATGTTAGAAGCAAAAATAACGAGTTGGCCTGCATGTAATAGAGGGAAGCATATCTGTGCATGGAACCAGGCAACCTGTGCATGCTGCTAACAGATCCTGTGGCAAGGTTTGAGCACACATTGCATGCAGTGCATGGATGATGAACTCCTAATTACAGGCTGACCAGCTGCAGCACTGTGTTAGCACATGGCTTTTGGGAAGAGCAGCAATGTAAAAGGCCTTGAATGTCTCCTAGTGGATGTACCTGCCAAGGAGGACTTGGCTTTTTCTGTCCTCTGGTATTTCCAGGGGGGTTTCACTGCCACTTTCCCACACCTGGGCAATGGGGGTCAGAAGATAAGAGCTCTGTAAAAGGATAAGCAGCTGATTACTTCTGTGCTATCCCATGATACAAACACCTGCTAGAAAGGCAAGTCCTGCCTGCGGAGATGCACAGCATACTTTGATTTCTTCTCTTGTCATCAGCAATATTCAGAAGCCTTCTTTTGACAAAGCTTTGTTCTGAAACCTAATGTCTACATCAAATTGATGGCAGTTATGAAACAAGCAGGGTTTTGGCTCAAAGCAGGGCAATTACAAAAGGGCATGAGACAAAAGAGCTCTGCCAGGGGGACAAGGGCATTATAGGAAAGCACAGGACTGAAAGGTGCAGGTTCTACCTGTAGCTCTAAGTCCTTGGCTGACTTCAGGCATGTTGCTTTATTTTCCTTCAAGTCAGGGTCTCTTGAATGCAATGGGAAGAGTAACAGTGCCTTCTTCAGACTAACACTTGGTCATTAGTGTAGATGAAATGCTTTGGTCTCCAGGAAAGACTCGCTAGTCATGGTAGGCGATGGGAATCCTATGGGCCAAGGGATGTATGGCTTTGGTCAGCAGTCTGTGTTATCCCTTTCTGGCAAGTGTTTCCCTGGAGCTAGCCACACCTCTTAACTCCGTTGGAAATAGGATGTTGTGTGTTGTTCCCCTGATTACAGATTGAAGTCATCATCAGTAATCACAGCCTCAAGTGCTTTTGTGTTTGATCATCCACTCTGTGATGTGCAATGGGAGATTCAAGTTATCACCCTGCTGCTTGACACAGGGAAAGCCAACTCTGTGGTGGATAAACTCACCAGAAATACCCATATGCAGCTGATAAAGTGCAGGTGTGATAATAAGGCCAGGCTATGTTAAACAGCCTGAAAAATGAGATCAGCAGCTGATCTCAGTGGTAATGTGGTAAACGGCACAGTGTCTCTTCTTGCTGCCTCCTTAGATATGATGAGATATATACCTAGAGAAAGGATGGGGAAGGCAAACCACCTCTCCTAGCTCAGGTACAGGAGGCAGTCTTGTCTATAACATGGAAATCTGAATGAGAGATGTTTTGGCAGTGGGTACTATGACATTATCCTTTCCTTAGAGCTGGAATGGCTGCAAAGGGTGAGGACGCTGTCCTCATCTTATCAGTCACCAGCAGGCAGCAAGACATGGGCTAGAACGGCCTGCAGGAGCTATTTATTCAGGAGTAAAACAAGAAACCTTATTTCAACCAGGTTCTCCTTTCCCTCTTTTCCAGGAGCTCTAGGATGAAGTTCTTATTTGGCCTTCCAGCAGAACTCTTCTCCTAACTCACAGTGAACACCGAAGTATCTTTCACCCTGACCCTTAGTGTCCTTTCCAAAGGAATCTGTTCAGTGTGGGGTTTTGACAGGCTCAGTGCTTTAGCCCTCGATGGCAGTTTGTATTTACTTAAGTGGAACACTAATATTTACTTAAGATTATGCTGTATTTTTCGGGACTGAAGGGAAGATTATGCTGCATGCTTTTCATATTGAAGAGGTGGGGAAGCGGGAATGGTCCCGTGGCGTGCCTGAAGGACCAGAGACTGTTCTGCTTTGCATTAAGTATGAAAATTAGAGCAGAAGGGTGATGGGGACTAGCAAGCCTTGTCCAAAAGCAGTGGAAATGCATGTTAACACGGTTTCTCAGGAAAAGCAACGTGGATGGGGGAAGAGAGAACTTATTTTGTGCAAAGTATCACCAGCTAAACCCACTTTGGGTTGCAGTCCACTAACATGGGGATCAAATCACCTGTATCTTTGACCTCAAAGACCAGCAGGAACTCCCCTGATTTCAACCAGAACTGATTTACACCAAAGGAATATGTAATTACATACTAAAGAACATAAATAATGAGGTCAGTATTTATATTCTGTCAGTATCAGAGCATTTGTATTCAATAATATTATACTAATCTTGGTTATCTATTGATTTATAACTTCAATGTATTACAGTAACACAGCCAACGAGCTGTAGATCTATTAGAATAGTAAGGACTTGTAGCTCGGAGTCAAACACCTTTAACCCAAGCATCAGCACTAAATGCAGCATTTTGAATGTACTGATAGCAAACATTCCTTCCCAAAGTGAAAATATGCTTTGAAATCTACTCAGTACCTCTTCAAATAACATTTATATAATCTGAGAGAGGAAATTCCCATACCCTGAGTGACGCAGCTATCATTTTCTTCCAGGCAAAGGCAGGAAATCCAATGGTAAGCCTGAAATTCTACACTTGGCATTTCTGTTGTGCCTCAACAGTAACGTGTATTGTACAAGTAACAGCTACCTAGATCCAGCCCTCTATGAGCCACATCTGTGCCACATCTGTTGAGGCTGAGTCTGAACACTGAGATGACTGGGAAGCTGCAGGGAAAGTGGCCGGTGTTCAGTGCCTCCCATCTTTTTAGCATCTGGGCCTTGGTTCTTCACTTCAGGCTGGCCTGAGCATGGACCTTTTGGCACTTGCTGGCACTTGCTGGCCACTGCAAAAGGTCTCTCCTTGTTCTGTTGTGCAAAGGCAACCAGAGCAATATCCTTCTTCCAGGCCTGTAACAAAGCACAAGCTCTCTTTCACTGCTCCCACCATCCAGCAGGCAGGGTTAGTTGCCAGGGCAAGGGCTGACACTGCCGCAGACACTACTCTGGGGATCTCACCAGCCAGGGAGCTGGACCTTCTAGGGCATCAGGCACCAAACCAGTGGCAACAACAGAAAAGAGAGGCTGGGGCTGTCCCTTTAGCAGAGAGGCTGTACTGTTGTTCCGTGTGAAGTGTCTTCCTTGCCCACACAAATACACTAATGACATTACCACCAGGTATTAGCAGCGCCTTAAAATGCTTGGGAAGAGACTAGGGATAGGAAAGCCCCGGCTGGTGTGCTTCTCCAGAGACCACACATGTGCTGTATTTATGAAGCAAAGAAACAAAAACTAAGTTGTCTCCCTTCTATATAAAAATACCTGAACGCAGAGCTGTGTGGTCTGGCAGTGCCTCCCTATCCTTTGCTTAACCTACTGCAGAAACAAACACAACCTTCTCTATTTTTTTATCACTTTGCTCACATTTCTCTCCTGTTAAAGAGAGAAATCCTTGGAGGAAGCCTTCAAAAGAAGCACTAGGCAGGCCAATGAAAAGTTGGTCTTCCTCAACATTTCTGCCATTTGGGTGCATCTGAACTAGAGGAAAGAAAGGTTCTAGGCTTTAAGATGGTTTTGGTTATGGTTCTGTGTGGGTCAGCCTCTAGGCTCTACCTGCTTTGGCTTTTCATCTGGGACAACCAGGTGTCTATACCTGCTGCTTTTCATTCTTAATCTTACATTAGTATCCTCAGATGAGGCCTCTTGGATAGACAGTCACTTCCTAATCTGGTATGAAGAGAGAAACTGAGTAACAGGCTCAGCATCACTCAGGTGGCGAGTGACAATGGCAGGCTTTGTTTTCATTCAGTTACCTATTGATCTTTACACCATCACTTAACTAGTCCCATTCAGGCTACGTTAAGACAACAGAGTCTGCCTGCCCAGCCTTTTGGCATGATCATGTCTGAGTAGTGCTAAGCCCTATCCATAACACTGGGTGCCTGCCAGCAGAGCGCGGCTGGCAGCCTTATGAATGCTTCTTTAAGCAGCTTGTGCTTTGTTGTTGCACGTGCTGTTCTCCTCCGGTTGTCTCAGCAGACAGGGTGCACCCTTGCAAATAAGGTGGGTGATCAATCCACCTTCCCCCTGGGGAACAAAGCCAAACTGAAGGTCATCTCCAAGTGCCAAGCTCTCCGTTCTCAGTGCGCAGCTTCCAGCACAGCTTTGGGTACTGGGAGGACTCATCCACAAGCTCTGTCACAGCTCCAGAAGGACAATTGTTGATGGATTTTTTAACTGGCCTTGGTCAGGTTTCACAGGAGTGGTTTCCATTAGCCCTGCTCAGCTCTCGAGCACCTCTCCAAAGCCCATCTGGCTGTGGAAAAGTGAGTGAAATGATTTGGGAAGGGCTATGCCGTGCCAGCCAAGTCGCTGCTCATTAAATAAAGCACTTAGGCCAGCACTGGCGCCGCTATAAAGGAAAGCTGGTCCCTTTGAGGTCCAGGTCTACCTGCTTTTATCACTGCAGAATCTTGGGTCTGACTCCTTGGCATTTACTTAATGTGTTTGATGCTTCCCGAAACAAACGATTTGAGTCCAGAGAAGGGCAGTTCTTTCCTCAGGCCATTTGCAGACACATGAAAGCAGCTCCACAGGAAGGCTGCAATCTGTTTAGAGCTTTGGGTTTGGAGAAGCTCCCCCAAACCCAGAGACTTTTCGGCCCTGAGCTCTATGTGTCTGCAAAAGTAAACCAGAAAGCTTGTGAAAGCTTCTTGTGACATATCCAGTATTCCTCCTTTCATCCCATCTATTAAATACCTGAGGAAGAACATTGCCATAGCTCAGGCCTCCAGTGTGCAACACTGAGCTGAAAAGTTTGCCTGGGATGTCAGATACCACTGGGGTGACATGAGAAGGAGACAGAAAGAGAGCTGGTTCCTTGGGGACTGCCTGGGGCAAGCCACAATTCCCAGTGCAATAAGATTAAGAGTACACAGAGATATTGTCATGTTTGGCCCATGGCTTGTGATTCCAAGAGTGCTGCAGTCAAACTGCCAGAAACCTGATAGTCTGGAATGCGCACTAAAATAAATACTTCCTCATAGGTATTTCTTTTGTCTGGGGGTTACTACCCAGGTTGACGGCCTACAAACCAGCTCCCTGCTTCGGGATTATCCAGGTTCTGACTCCTAATCTTTGACAATGGATTTTGTGGCTTATCTGCTGAAGTCTTGGTTTTCTAGCGCGAAAGGAGGAGATACGGAACTTGTGCTGGTCATGGCACACTGTAGGCTGTTGCCTCCAACTGGCAGGACCACTGTAGAGTCACAGAGGGATATAGGTCAGAAGGAACAGGGCCAACTTCTATATAAAACAACATGAGCCTGACTTTCTATGCTGTGTGCTCTTTCTGCAGCAAGCAATAAAACTCATAGTTAATAGCTTGTTCCCTTTTTGATCTGAAAGCAGTTTCTTACAGCTTTTAGTGGGAAGAATACAGGACCCTAATGTGACACCCACATGCAGCAGAGATGAAACTGTAGGCTACAGTATTCAGACCCTTACAGTACAATGTGTTTTTGTTCTGATACTGTGAATTAACTTATGGAAACTGATGGTTTGATTTCTGACCCACAGCTGTGGATTCTGTAATCAGCACCATCCCTAACTAAACTTTAAGGTTCATTTCAGCTCATATCTCTCTTTATATTACCAAATGACCACATAAGACTTTTATGCTTTTATTCTCCTAGATGCTGTAACCCCTTTCTAGACATTCCAGATGACTGTATGCTGGATATACGTAGAGCCTTCTGTTTCAGAAACAGGCTGTCACTTGAGCTAAGGGGCTGTCAAATCGAGCTAGCAGCATCTTAGGGCTTATGGATGCTGATGGGCAGTTCTGATGCTTCCCATCCCGTGCAGTGACATGTGCATAGTTAATGTTCAATCTGAGCCTCTCTATTGACATTTCCACCCCTAAATGAAATGTGTGTTCTGTCTTAATGGCCTTGATTGGGATGTCTTCAAGGAAAATGATCTGTTGGCACAGGAGGTGTTTAGATGTGTGAGAAGAGAGCCAGTCACTGGCCCTGAAATTGGTTTGGAAAGGATCCATTTGGCCTTATCCTCCAAGCTGTGGGATGAGGGTGTCGCAGCTCGGTTTTCGCAAGTATTTCATGACTGGCAAAGGAGACTGGTCAGCAGATCCTGCTAAACAAATCTGTTATGAAATCCACACGCATCTCACAAGCTTGGACAGTGAAGAGGGAGTTCTCTGTGCCCTGAACAAGCAGTTGCACTGGAAAACTGGACTGGGAAAGGGAATAGAAGACCTGGAAACAAACGTAATGGGGACAAGGGGAAAATGTAGTGATGGGCTATAGTAGGAACTGTATTGTGTGCACAATTTGTGGCCTCCATGCGTGGTCCGTGGCTTTCATGATTGGTCTATGGCTGTGCTCTGTGCTGGCTAGCTGTGTCGTGATTGTTGCTTGGTAAGGTTAGGAGGAATCTCTCTCAGGTCCATCTGCATGTGCTACCTTCTCCTTTCTAACAGCAGTGCTGCTGCACTCGTACAGTCCAGATGATCTCTTGGTTAGTGTGTTTTGTGCTGCTTTTTAGCTCCCTGTAATCAGTGTTCTGAGCTCTGCCATGTTCACGAATCTCAGCAAGTGCTTCTGAAGAACACAAATCCCAGAAGTATGTTGGTTTATAAAACAAAGTGCTATGCTTGGAAGCCTTTCATCTGTCTTACAGTCAAAGATCCAAAGTATAGAAAAATGTCTGGCATTCCTAGAGCTCCTTTCATGGCATAAATAAAAGCTCAGTGCTAGGAGCTTACACCTCTCTGCAGAGGTTTGTTCTAACAACCATGGAGTTCACCCACTACAGCCTCATCCTTCATTTCCCAATGGCATTCTCATACTATTGCTTGTGTTGGCCAAAAGAGAGGAGGAGGCAGGTGTGACTTTTAGCACACGGTGGCAGCCACGGGTTTATCATGTGCTGGCTTTTGTTCTTAAACCAGAAAAGCCTCAAACAGCCTGTGATCAGGGTGAACACACACTACCTGTGGCAGGGCTATTTGTCTGGTGCAGCAGTGATATGGCTTTTAAACCCATGACTGCCTTTTCAACAGAAATGGTTTCATTTCATGGAGGAGAAAGGAGATGCAGAAGATGAACTGGTCTCATTAAGAAGGAGATAAAGATTTGGGCTATTATTTTCCAGAGACTAACTCCATTTCTAGGTGCTTTGTGTAGCTGTTTTTCAAACTGTCCCCAAGACCTGCACAGGCTCCTTTCCTCCTGAGATTTCTGTGAGGTCTGGGTACAAGCAGAGATCTTCATTGGATTCTGAGTTGCTTGAAGCTAAATCCCAGACAAACAAATAATATCTTGTTGGTAAACACCAAGGGGTTGCTTCTGTTTGGTGGGGTGAAAGATTAGTGATGTAAGTTATTCCTAGCTCAAACCCCATCTATAGAAGTATCTCCAGGGAAGCAATAGGGCCTTTGTGAATGGTATCTGGATTTAATTTATATAGGGCTAAGAAAGGCTAACCATGAGGAAAGAGAAGATGTGGCTGTAGCAGCGCTATTTGTGGCAGTCCTTTACTAGCCTACAGGTGCCCTCAGCTTTGCAAACAGCACAGATGGAATATGACCAGAGTTTGAACAAACTTGTGGTTTTATACAAGTTTTCTTTGGCAGACCTTTTGCAGAAAGTAAATAGTTGATATTCCTGTTAGATTGTTACCGCTCTTTGAAACAAACAGGTTAGGAAGCAATTTTGGTTAGGTTTCGAGCTGTGAATGTAACCAGCTTCACTCAGTCCATCATCTGAACTGTGGGAAGTATGTGACTCCCATGGAATAGCAGACAACTCCTTCCCCCAGTCCCAGAGCTGGTTTGCATAAGGGGCAGAAAGCTTTGAATGTCTTTGGGAAGCTCATTACACATTTCCAAGTTAAACTGTGAGGAAAAGAAAACAGGAGGGCAGGGATGCAGCACCAACCACAGCAGAAAGGCAAAGAGCACAGAAATGAAATCACCCTTCCACCTTGGTGGAAGCTTGCTGGAGGAGGCATTGTGCTTGAGGGCTTAGTGTTCCACTGTAGGAGCACATCAGACATGGCTTCTACCCTGCCGCTGTCTTAAGTGGTCAAGTCACGTAATTTCCTTGTACCTCAGAACACAGAAAACGAGCCATGAGTAACCCTCACTTCGTGATGTGCTTTGAGATCCTGGGCAGCAAGGTACCACTGAAGTATCTGCAGCTCTTACAAAGTAAAGATGAAGTATATAGGTAGTCAACACTAGAAGGGATAACTCTTCCTACCAATCTTCTGGTAGTAGTTTACAGCTTTCATAAGCTCAATCCAATTTGGATTTAGGGCTAATGCAACTGAGGCTGGAGTCAAACCAGGTCAGAGTCAAAGCTACAAGCCAACAAATGCTGTTTGGGAGCTTGTGTGCTGAAATGAGCTTGTGCTTTCGCCCATGAGTTTGCATGCTGCCTGTGTGCTTCTGTGGTGGCCTGAGTTATGACTTCAGCAAGGATAGAGAATAAGTAGCTGTGAATGAATAGTGTTATTTTTCCACAGCTCATTAAGTCCCTAATAATTGACTTGCTGTGTTGCTTTTGGGAGGATGCTCTGTGGTTGCTGAGGAGAAGATGGCTAACGTGTTTATTTGTGTGTTGCAGCTTGGAACATTCCTTCAGATGTGTTTCTGCTTCAGTCAGGGCCTCAGTCAGAGCTGACACTAGAGGCTGCCAAAGCTGGTGAAAAGGCAGGCAGGCAGCAGGGGGCAAAGGCTTTCCCTTCATCCTGTTATCATGGATACAATCCCTACCTCACCTTGCACGATATTCTGTATGCTTCACACACCTGAGGCCTCATCCTTGCCTTCTGACAGGGGAGTTATGAGGGAAAGATCCTGGCT
>NW_009910788.1:59792-84244 GCF_000696875.1 Nestor notabilis
CCTCACATGTGTTGTCTGGCTGGACTGTTTGACTCCCTTTCTGGTGGGAGTATTACCTGTATGTTATTGAGAGGAATCCTGTCATGGGGCAGTCACTGCAGGTACGAGCAGGGCAAACCCTGCTTTCCTCACAGATAAACAAAGTGACTGTTGTATTCACTCCCTGCCCTGCATGACAAGTGTAGCCAAGGAGTGGAATGTTGCTTCGTGAGGAAGGTAATGCAGAGATGTTGTCCCACTGGCTTGTCACAGGAAGTGAGCAAGTTGCTGTGGTCACATATGCTGGCCTTAGGATGAAGGAGCTTTACATAGATTGTCTTGCTGAGTGGAAGAGCTCAAGAGCCCATAGCTGTTTCCCAAGACAATCCCATATCAATCCAGCTGCAGCGCCGCTCTGAGTCTCTGCACAGTCTTCAGTGTTACTCTCTCCTTACCTCCCCTGGCTCCACTCATCACAACATGGGTGGCATATCCAATCCAAGTAGACTCTGCCTTCCTGTTGATAGATTATTCTTGGCATAGGTTCTTTATAAGTTCTTCTCTGAGAGAGCTAAGAAAGATCAACACACACTGTGTCATTTTGTCTGGGAGGCAACGTGGGGAGAGGGAGGGATGTCAGGAGAAAGAGGAGAGCAGTGGACCTGGGGAAATTGAGGTCTCATGTCAGCCCATCTTAGGAAGGATTTCGTGCAGGGAATTTGCTAAGGTTTAGAACACACAGCAGTGTGGAGGGTGGCTGGACTCACTGCCACCAGGCTGCTCTAGGGCTCCTCACAATCTCAGTTGACAAGATATTTGTGGAAGACGCAAAGTGAATCAATCACAAGCTGTGGCCTCCAAGCCTCATTTGAGCAGACACACAAGCTCACTTCTTGGCAACAGAAGGCCATGTATGAAATCAGCCTTTTACTGTCAGATTCGCCAGTATTTCATGGCATAATGAAGTGAATTGAGACAGTGGAGCTGCAATTTCACACATAACAACTCACACGTTACCAGGCAAACAACAGGGGTTCAGGAACTGCAGTTCTTACAAAATGAGATCATGGCCATCCCATTCTAACACAGCATTTCTGTTCTCTGCTGGCCTGACAGGCAGGTGAAAACAGTCTGCTTGTTTTATGCCATTTTAGCAAAGAGCTGGGTATAACCAGTGCCCACTTTGTAAGTTAAATGTTTCCAAAAGACAAAGTCAAGGGGATTAGTCCTAAAACTTAAAGCAAAAACCTGTGCAGCACACTCAGAATGCTGAATAGAATACATAATGAACTAAGATTGTGCAGAAGGCCTAAGAAATGGTTTTATCTTCAAGGCAGAATTGATGTGGAGCTGTAGTGCTAACAACCATCAATCAGTGCAGCGGAGAAGAGGAATGAGACCTCATTCCACTGAACTAGCTGATCACAGCCTCAACATGCAGGTAAAACATGTGCTAACCCAGCTATCTGAGTTCACAGCCCCAAGCTAACAGTCATAGTAGGCATCATGTAGATGTGGAGAAAGTAGACAGACTGAGTTCTGAGGCCATGAAAAACCTTGCTTCTGTTCAACTACGAAGTGCCCCCTTGCTTCTGCCTTACTATTCAAGTCATGGTCCAAATCTCCTTTCTGAGAGGACAATGGAAATCAGGTGATAAAATGATAAACTGTAAGTTTGAAGAATGAAGTTTTCCAGCACGTGAGGGAATGATGGTGTTTACGATGAAGAGATGATTGGAGGCCTGTTGGACACAGAGTTCAGTGTCAAAAGATGGAGAACTGAGCACCATTTATGGAGGCTTTGAAAGGAATAAACAGGAAAGCAAATGTCAGAGAGGGAAGAAATTTGCCTTCAAAATGGATGGCCTCCAAAGTCATCTGCTCTCAGTCTAACCATGATAATGATTTATTGTCTCCTTTGGGCTGACTTTAACCTCACTTGATTGCCAAATGCAGAGTATAGGCCTGCCCTGCCCCGGGGAACACACAGCACAAAATACGAGCTCACAGGGGAGATGACAACTGGGAACAAGCATGGGAAAGAGCTGATTTTGCCAGGTATGGATCTTCATCTGCCCTGGGAGGAATCTGCCCCTCTTCAGTCCAAAGTGGTTTGTCATCTTGGTGGCCTTCAGCAAGTTACGAGCAACTTGCTCTCAAAACCAATGCATGTGATCATGCAAAAGGCTCCATCACCGGGAGCTTAGAGCCACATTTGAAGGTAAAACAGTGCCATTTTCTTGAGCAGTTACTGGGGGGAATTGGGGCACTAAGGACAATTCATCAGGCAACCATGCAGCGAACTGACATCCTGAATCCTGTAAATAAGAAAAGGGATCCTATTTCTACCATATATACCCCAGTGTACTCACATAACTGTGCTAGACAACCGGTATCTGGTGCTTAAAAGCATATAGCAGAAACAGAAAAGGTCCTGCAAAGACTAAGAGGTATAGGCAGAAGTATGGAACCATATTGTATAAAGAGAGGTTAAATAGACTATGACTGTTCAGCTTGGAAAAAAGGTTAGTGAAGGAGACAGTAAAAGGTCTATAAAATCACATAAAGCAGGGACAGGGAATAAGATAGACACATTTCCCTGTGATCTGTGGCAAGGGAGCATGCGGACCCCAGGAGGAGATTATTTCCCTGCATTGTCATGTGTTGACAAGGAGATTTCAGCAATGCAGCCAACACCCTCCGAGAACAGAGTGGGAGAAGCACGTAAGCCTGGCTTTGCCCAAAGTGAATCAAGATGATATTCATTCCAGGAAATTTGTTTTCATTCACTGGAGAATTTAATTAGCCATGGAAGGAACTCTAATTACGCTGCAGAAAAAACCCTCTTGGGCTCCATGTGACTGGGAGCCAGTCATCTTCTATTGTTTTCAAAGTAAACACTGGAGGCCCAGGCAATTTTTAGCTCATCTGAGTTACAATGCAAATAACAAAGATGGATAAAGTTGATTCAAACTTGAAAAGAAGGCAGCAAAGCATTTCCCATCAGCAGGGTGCCTGCATCTCCTCACAAGTACACGCTCGCTGTGCACATCCTGCACTAGTGATTTCCCTGCGACAGGCCCTCAGGAACATGGAATCATAGCATCAACTAGGTTGGAAAGACTTTTAAGATCCCTTGGTGTCTCTTCTGTTTGGAAGCAGGTATTCCTTGGCTAGCAAATGGGCCAGACCCATGCAATGAGCAGGCAGTGGAGATTTGAGGATGCTGCAGAGAGTGCAGCTTGCTGCACCTTAAACTGCTTATTTTGAGTCTTTATATAAAGAGATTTGAATCAATTTACTTTACCAAGACTAGGTTCCTCCTTTGTTTTCCTGGCCCCACAATTGCCTCATTGCCTACTATAACCCCTCCAAAATCAAGGCCTGAGACCCCAAAAGAATGATATGACAGTAATAATGTATCATAGAATAGTTAGGGTTGGAAAGGACCTTAAGACATCGCAACAGTCAAGCTAATACCATAAGGCTCAACAACCCTGCCCATGGCAAGTCTCTTTGCTTTCCAAAGCCCTGGTGTTTTCTTCTGTAACTGAGTCAGAAGAAATCCTTCTTTGCCTTACAGATGTGCATGTGAGGCTTAATGAGGCTTGATTAATGCTATCAAAGCACTTGGAGATCTTTTGATAGGATAAGAAGCTTCCCAAATGCCAAACAGTGCTCTTTCCAGATGAGTTAGGTCCAACTCAATCCCTGTGAGAGCACACAGATGGTATTTCCCTGGGTAATATTGTTGGATTTTGGCTATGAGGAGAGAGCTCTTTGGTTCTTGGCTACAGAGTTGTGTAAGACAAACATCCTGAGGCTGGTGACCATCTGGAAGACTCTGATTAGTGGTAACATCTGCCTTTAGTCTCTGGACACCAGATGGCAGAAACAGCTTAGTATATTGTCCAGGAAACCCAGGCTAACCCAGAAGAGCTGTTCTTCTTGTAGCTAAAGCAACGTTTTCAAGTACAGTGCCCTGCAGTGTATGGCTGTAACATCATCCAAGGTGAATAGACTTAGTACATGAGAGAGAGAAACTAACCTAAGGGAGACATTACATACCTAGGGGGTAGTCCTGTACCCTAAATTATTCCCTGTAATGTCTGTAGCATCATCTGTGCACTCAGACTAGTATGGAATAGTGCAAAGAGGAGGTTCCAGACAGAGTTTTATAATGAGAGAATCATCGAGTGGTTTGGGTTGGAAGGGACCTTAAAGATCATCTAGCTCCAACCAATGAATGTATTAACCTCTGGAGCTAGAGAACATTTGCAAAGCTCTGTTGAGTCAAGAGCAGAGAACACTGCTTAACAAATGCCTTTAAAAATCCTATAAAAAGTAAATGGGAGTGGCTGGGGAAAGTCAAGGTTCAGGTAGAAAGCAAAGGAATTATGCAAGGAGATAAATTCTGTTGAACTCAGATGCTAGTTTTGGTTTCCTGGCTACATTATGGTTTATTTTACATTCTTTATTCCCTTTGGATTAATCTTTTGATTCAAGCGGCTGAATGTCTGCAGGAGGTAAAATGATTTCTCTTTTAGGCTTGGATTTACCAGGCACTGTGTTATTTATAGCCTCCTCAATGACTTTATTTTTAGAGTGCAGATACCTTTATACTGTATTGTGGTATGTTGATTTCGAGAGGGCTATTACCAACAGCTACTACAGAGTCTGGCTTCTATGTCTGAACTCCAGAGCAGCTCAGCTGTGTGCACAGGTCAGCGTGTGCTTCCTACACACTGACTACACCATTGCACTCACACAACCCACAGCTCTTCCCTGTCTGTCTGGTGCCTCTTCAGAGCATTTAGCATCAAATCCATCCTTTCCTGTTCATGGATTCTCACACTGAGCAGATGCTTCTCTTGGGGGACAGATTTCTCCCTAGCTTGATGTGACTTGTTATGAATTTCTGGGCTCTTGGATTTAAGTGGCCTGATGGTTTGCTGGTTTGTTTGAAATCTGCTCAGGCTCCAGGGCTGAAGAAGAGAAAACTTTGCTGACTTCTTCAAATCCACCATTAAAACCCTGCTTAGCAGAGATGCTTGAATCTTAGCCTGCAGTACAGCGACATGGTGTGCTGAGATCGCTTCTTGGCATGCTGAGCCAAACTGCTCTATCGTGTGATTAGCTTTCCTGTGTCTCTGTGTTAATTTTATCTTACCCCAGTTTGCAGGTTTTGGGTGGGAAGAGGCTATTTTTCCCTCTGGATCTGTTCAGCACCCAACAGTAATAATAGTGGAAGAAAGGGTGAATGAGGTAAAGGAACTATATTCAAATTGTGAGATGGAAGGTAGCTATTTACAGTCGATCTCTCTATAACCCTCTCTCCTGCATCAGCTCCCCAGGACCCAGTCCTAAGGTGCATTCATCAGGTGCCACCTTCCATTAATGGGCTTTGGACCAAGTAATGAATGATCAGTTCCATTAACTGTTGATGCAGAAGCAGGTGACAATAAGCACAAAGAGGAATCCTGCAGGAAGCAGGAATGTGGGGTGGCAGCTATGCATGAGCTGCACAGTGAGCAGGTCTCAGATCAGGCCAACGTGGCTGGAGGTTTTCCAGGCCCAGAAACTGCTGCTTCCTTCCAGAAACTGTAGATTGGGTGGGAGCTGACCACCCACCCTCACCGTGCTTTATTTACACAGGAACAGTAATCCGGATTGCCTCGGCAAGGCTATGTGGAGAGATACATACACTGGCCTCCATCTGTGCTTAGTTAACCTCTTCACGGCCATTGCTGGGATTAGTCCTGCATCTTGGCATTGAAAAGCCAGGGAAATAAACCTGCTGATGGGGGAGAAATCTAATGGATCTAGAAATTCCATTCTATCGGACATGGGCAGCCAGACCTGGGATACTGGGATGTTCCACACAGCCTAGTTTTAGGCCATTCAATGTGGCAGAAGCCTCTGAACACTGAAATCCTCCCTTGGTATGAGGTCTGTAAGATCTCAGTCCTGCTGGGCTTGGACTCTGAACCAGATCTGAACATGATCCCAAGCCCTGTAACTAGCCTCAGAATCTGGTTGGCTCTCAGTCAAGAGGAACACATTTTTTGGCCACTTTCTGCTTAGTCCAGTGACCTACATTCAGTTCTCAACAACCCTGGGGTGAGCTCTGAAGTAACACCACTCACTGTGCAAGTCTGACTCCAGGTAGACATAGCAGAGACCGAAATCCAAATCTAACTTAGCTCCTCCTTGGTGTTCAATCACAACCCTTCCTTTCTGAAAAGCTTTTCTCCCATATCTGGTGGGGGTTCATTATGGGATGTCTTTGCAAGCAGAGTTTTTGTACTGTGGCCAGATTTTAACCTCTATTTCTTATTCCCTCACATCTGCTTATGAGCTGGAGCTGAGGGTAAACCTTTTCCCAGTGAAAAACACACTAGTGCCCTCAAACGTGAGAAGTGGGCACTACTGCACGGGGAAACCTGCAAGATTTGATGAGGTCCTCACAGCACGACCTGGTTGCTCAGGCTTCTTGTTCAGTGCTCAAAATCTTGTCCCTTACATTCCTCTTTCTCTTACACTTTGAAATGAGTTTATTTCTGTGCTTATGGTCAAGATGAGTTCTGCAAAAAGGAGCTGAATGCTTTATGGTTTAAGTTGAGGAAACTCTTCATCAACAGCCCTGGGCTTCCACTGCTTTGCTGTGGTTAGGCAGATGTTTTCTTGTCCCCTCTTTGCCTATAACTCTTGTAACTGCAGCAACACAGCAAAAGTGGTTGTTCTCGAGTTGTGTGTTTTGTTGTGGGTTTGGTTTCCTTTTTGTTTGTGTGGGCTCTTACAAACCAGCTTGCACATACGAGTGTCATTCCATCCTTCCTCTGCAAGCCTGTCCCCCATGCGGAGCGTGCTGCTGCGGAGCTGGGGACTCAAAACCACAGATGAGAGTAGGAAATGAACGGATAAATGAGAGCATTACCACGGCGCCCGCCAGCAGAGCCACACCAGACAGGGGACACTGCCTGTTCTTGTCTCACTCATAAACCCCACTGGAAGGGGCCGAGATTACTGCTGGAAGGGTCTCTGGTTTGGCCTCTGAATCCACCTCTGCAGAAGGTTTGGCTGAGCAGCATTGGAGAACTGGAGAGGGGGAAAAGTGCACTAGGTTTGATGGCTGCAAGATGATGCTCTTTCATGCATGCTCTTGGTTTAAAGCTCTTGCAAGTGAGGAGGACAAAAATAATCAATTGGTTTCATTGAATATAGTGGAGCTTCTCAAAAAATCAGTCAGGCCACAAAGGGGATCAGTCACTTCTGCTTCTTGCACAGGAAATACTAAATCAAACACTGATCTATTCCCTCAGCACCCAAACTCCCTGTTAGCGAATTATTCCTTATCACAGATAGCCCCTGGACTAAGCACACCCATGGCTGCAAGGCCAGTTTTCATGTGTCCGCTCTAGGGAGTGGAGTGAGCATGGCATGAGTGTGATTAAATGGCACGCAATCTCCTAGACCATGAAACCTCTCCTACCACTAAGTAGTGAGTTCAGATCCAGTACAGGAGTACTGGGAAGCCATTGGGAAAGGAGTGAGTGGGTTTAGTCCATCCAGCATGTGCAAAGAGCCAATGTTTTTGCTTGCTGGTGGCCTTGGCAAAGCTACCCTGTTTGGAGTGGGCTCTAAGCAGTAGATTATCCCAGCATTCTTGCAAGGGGCCTCTCCAGCCCTACATGGAGAACAGGGCATGTAGAAAGAGCTTTGAAGGCTGCCATATATCAGTACAGGAGAGAAAGCAAATGGCATCTGTGCTGTGGGCCAGCAGGACACAAGCCAGGTTGGACACAGGGGCTTGGAGCAACCTGGTCCCGTGGAAGGCGTGCCCGTCTCTTGCCTATGGCAGGGGGGTGGAACTGGATGAGCTTTAAGGTCCTTTCCAACCCAAAGCAGCCTATGAGACTAAAATTCTCAATCCCTTGAGAAACAGAGCGATGGGTCAGTTTACCAGAGGTGCTCAGCAAGTGCTAAGCTACACTATTGAGGCTGGCAATGTGATGTGGGGGGTGATGGTGCTTGGGGGGGCTCAGTCCTGCAGGGAGCAGGGTGAGATCCTAACCATCACTGTGTTCACTGAACCCTTTAGGCCTGCGCAGAGCTCAGCCCATTGCAGGGGGAGGCAGCATCTACGATGCAATTCCCTGCTCTGTGCTGAATGTCCCAGCCCTCTGTGGGTTGGGCTCAGACTGAACATTGCTGTAACGTTGTCTTTGTTGGTTTAATTTTCTAATAACATATTTCAGTGAGCAATGTAGCCAGACTGGAGCCATAACCCAGAACAGCAGCTGGCATGAAAAACTCTACTGTATTTCTGACACTAGGGTCTTTTATAGCCAGGGTATGATGGTTTCAGCACCACTGCAATTGCAACTAAGTATTAAATATCCCAATTAGTGCAATTCACAGTTATCAACAACACTGTTTTCTTTCCAACATTCCTCAAGGACAAGAAAATGTTCTGTGTGAATCTGAAAGCTTTAGGAAGAGGAGACAGTCCTCAGTAGGATGCTGCAATCTTTAACATATGGCTCTTAGAGCTGATTTGGGGCTGGGCAGAGGTAACGCATTAGCTTGCTTAAGCAGCCAAGGTAAAATAGACTCAAGAGCCCTAATCCACCATCTGAGAGGGGCATTGTGGCAAGTGGCATTAGTTGGTCTCTTGCTTGCAAGTAGCAGAGCTGAGAAACGAGAAGACGGGGCTAAACTAGGATACGTTTGCCCAGCAGAAGCCTCTATTGCTTCAGCATCACTTCAAGCCTCCAGATACAGGGACTTCTTTTGTATTTCCACCTGCTTTGTGCAAATTCAAAGAAGAAAGCTCTGAAAGATGGTTTTTGTAGTCATGAAATGTTCAAGGGGAAAGCACAGGGATATTAAAACAGTTTAGGCTGTAAGTGCAGGTGTGTTTCTGGTTGTGCCTGTGGGCTCCAGGCCCTGCCAAACCTATGTACCATCTCCAGTGTCTGACTGCTACCCAGTGCAGCTGCATTAAAATGCTGTTTGCCCAAGCTCATTTCACTAGTTCTAGATTTGCCCAGGGAAAAAAAGGAGGGGGAAAGAATTCCTCACATTTCTTTCCCTCTTATCTACCTAATGTCATTCACACATAAGGGCTCGATCCTGCAAAATGCAGGTATGTGCATTCATTAAGCTCCCTGCCAGTGAAATGCAGGGTTGGCTCCTGCAGGATCTACTCCAGAGATCAATGATTACTAAATGCTCATTTTATCCCTATTTTTTGTTTCCTCCACCTTCAGTTTCTTGCTGTGGAAAGCCAGAGGGAAACCACCCAGCTGCAGAAAGATGCTGGACTTCAAGAGTTAAATAGGACAGTAAGAAAGAAATAATCATAACTGCCTTTTAAATAAACATCAGTGTTACTGATCCAGTTGTTTATGAGTCTCTGTTCCAGTCCATTTCACTGACAAAGGCCAAGTGAAATTAGCATTTGATGCCTGAAAAGAAATGGAAAGCCACAGGCCTCACATGAAAGGGGAAGCAGTGAAGTAAACAAACTCTGATTACATGGAAGAGGTTGCATGTTTGCTTAGGAAGAAATCAGTGAATCACAGGTTGTTTTGAGGCAGGAGAAAGAAACACATTCTGAGGAATTCAAGGAACAAGGACACTGAGACACTTGGAGAGCAAGGAGTGATGCCACAGCCGCCTGGATGGGACCATGAAAACGTGGCTCAGGGCTTTGAATTTGCTCTTGACCTGCAATGTCAGCAAGTTCCCTGTGGTCTGTTAACTTTTGGGGCTTGATTAGCTCCAGTTCAGCATCATGCTAACGTGGTCATAATGTGCTCCGGAGACAGCTGGCTTGTGTCAAGCTTGGAGAGTAGGAGACTAAGCTTGGACCCAAGGCATGATGTATAGTTGTCATCTTGGTATCCCAGTGCCTCAGCTCCCCATAGCACTAACCACTTTAGTAGAGATACTGTGAGGATGGGATGAGTTCTCTGGTAATGGGAGCCCTATGTGGAAGTAGCTCCCTTCAGCTCCTAGTGTTCATAGAACTGTCTGCAAGGACAGAACATTCCAACTCGCTTTGTACCTGTTTAGTAATAGCTCTGAACCTGCCTTTATCCTCTACTCTGCATAACCTTACTCTCAACTGCTGCTAACTCAGCCTCTCACAATTCCCCAACCATGGAACCTGCAGCACTTCCAACCTGCTCCTGGCTTGTGCCTGTTCTTTTGCAAAACTTCAATCCCCGTGCCATGAAGAAATCCTTGGTCAATATGAACCCAAGCCTGAATGTGGAAGGAGAATGCAGTGGGAGGAAAGAGAATTAGGGCCTTTGGTCTCTTGTTTCATCTGGAAGGCATTGAGAGCCAAATGCTTTTGAATAAACAAGCTGTCAAAGGTAGGGAGTGAACAGATCCACATGGATTGGGTGGGGTGCTCTCTGCACGAGCCGACATGGAACTGATGCAAGTGATGGGATGTTTCCCAAGCGTTCCCCTGCCTGCTGATGTAATCTCCCATTTGTCATGTGCCCTGGCTAGGGCTGATCTCCACACATGCCAAGGATGAGTGGAGGCAGACTTGCTGTCAGTCCTAGGATAATTCGCATTGGAAGAGACTGCCGGAGGTCTCCAGTCCAACCTACTGCTCAGAGGGATCAGCTTTGGGGGCAGACCAGGGTACTAGGGGCTTTATCCAGTTGGGTTCTGAAAGCTTCCATAGGTGGAGAGTGCACAGCCTCTCTGGGAAAGCTGTTCCTACAATGATGAAAATAAATGTCTTTTTATCCACTTTTATTTCAACCTGTCTCTTGTCCTCCTGCCATACACCACTATGAAGAGCCTGGACCTGTCTTCTTGCTAACTTCTTCCAGTTATTGTAAGCTTACTATATTAGCACAACCCTTTTCTTCTCCAGGCTAAACAAGCCCTGGGCCCTTGACCATGTGGCTTCTCAGTAGCTTGTGTCTAGAAAGAGGCAGCTGAAGGCACCCACGTCCTTGGTAGTGCAGGGAGTGTGTTCTGGGGTCCTCAGGCAAGGATTTATAGGCCTATGGGCAGGTTAAGGCAGCTGCAGTGGGTGAGCAACACAGCAGACAAGTAGTAGAGGAAGGAATTCTCAAACCAGGGCACCCATCTGCATGACCTGCAGGTGGCTGGGTGCTATGTAGCACCCAGGAACTGCCAGCCCATAACATAGGAAATGGGCTTCTGTGATCACATTGCCTTTGGTCACCAGCCTTCCTTTTTCTTCCCAGCGTAAGTATCTTCTCCAAGCCAAAGAGAGTTCGCCCTCACTCCCAATCCCACTGTCTCTGTGCTAGGACCATGCAACTTTACCCCTGTTAGGCTCAGTAGTCTTCACCCTGGTGGTCTTTGAAGATACCTGTATAGCTCATTGGGAACCACTGCCTGGTGATCAGGTCCCCAGTGAAAGACGCTGCCATCACTCAGGGATTGCTCCTACCCATCAGCCCAGAGCAACTCCCTGGGCTAAAACAAGGCTCAGGGTCTTTTTTGGTTGGGCCCTGCTCTTTTCCTAAAGCCAGTGGAGCAGAGAGCTGTTGCTGGTGCACTCTAATGAGGATAAAGTTCCTCTCGTCACAGCTGGAATTAAAATCAAGGTCATTTTGCCCCTTCAAATTCCTCCTTTTCATCTCAGTCCTTCCCCCAACAGGCATCTCTCTCTTCTTTAGTGACCCCAGCGCTCAGGACAGGACATCCCTAGTGACTGATTCCACCCCGTTGCAGTATTTATGTATCTCTTGCTGTCTCTTGCTCCTCGGGACCCTGCAGCTTTCTGATCAGTGCATTTCATTTGTCTCAGGTTTTAGAATTTATTTTGGTGACTCCAGTCCTGATGTCTGAGACTGGCTGAAAATAGTAACTCAGCCTGATCTTATCTGCAGCTATTAGAGACTGCAATTATATCCTCCCGGGACTATCTGTTACTCCTAAGAAATTAGATCTTGGTTATTGTTTTCTTACCCTTCTCCCTGTCCTCATAAACCTTCCAGCTACGGGTTTTGCTTTGATGAAGGTTTTCAGGAGCCAGATTGGGCTTTGACAAGGTGTAAGATAATCAGGCGCTTCCCTAAGCCCAGCCATGCCTGGATCCCAAAGCCTTTGATAGCTTTGCTTCACAATGCCCTCAGAAGAGGTCATGTTGTTTCTGAGGGAGAAACTGAGGCATGGAGTAGTTCTTAGTTTCATTTTAGGAACTATTTGCACTGGGTTCTGTTAGAATAACGGATTCACAGCACATTAAGATTGGGGTATTGCAGCAGTCCCTGTGAAATCAGGGAATAGGAATGGTAAAGAAAGACAGGAAGCTGTAACTTTTCTAACTTCTTGTGCACAGCACCTCATATTTGGGAAAATCCCCGTATGGCTGAAGGCTCCCCTAACATTCCCTGCATCCAAGCTCAGGATGCAAGGTGTTTTTAGAAAGGGACAGTGTCGCATTCACAGAGAAGCCTCTTGCTGGGGACTGAGAGAGACTAGATGCAAACTAGGGCAGAACCAGCTGAGGAAGTTGCCCACACAGTGTGTAAACATCTACAGGGAGATGTAAGGAACTACAAAAGACACCAAAATCAGTCTAAGTCTGGGTTAGCTCTTGGCCTCCTTAATCTCAGCAGAGCCACAGATCCAGGCCTGGAGCTCAGCACGGCACATTTAGAGGGCTGGTTTTCCCGTGCTTGCTTTGTTGAGGTCAAGGCAAGGAAAGACAGACAAATATATTAGACAAGATAAGATCAGAAAGCTTAGCCCCAAAACTCCAGTTCTTAGCACCTCCATTGCTGGTATGTTTGCAATCAAGATCTACTACCTCTGGCTTGAATCCTTCCCTAAAGTAAATACAGAAAGTAAATATTTGTAACTCTTGTGGCTAGGATCTGTTCTGGATAAATGTTTTTGCAGTGTCTTGTACTATGATGCTTCAAAGCCAACTGGAGTCATTTGGCACTATCCCAAATCCATTGATCACTGGCAACAACAACAAGCTTTTCCTTTATTTAAAGAAGAGAGTGTTATTAATTTTCCAGCCCCTCTGTCGCTGACGTGTGGTGCACTCTGCGCTAGAGGCTCTGTGTGGAGCTTCTCTACTTGTGCAGCACTTTAGACTTCCATACTGCACATCAGCCTGCTGCTGCCTGGAAAATAAACACGTGTTGTCACAGGGCTCACATTCCCTGGATCTTGGCTGTCAAGCACAGCAGGGAATGACATGGACCACCAGAAGGTGGGACTTGGGGGCTTAGATGTTCTGTAGCCTCTCTGCCGACTTGCTAAAGCAGTTGCTGTGCAGAGGTATCATAGAATCACAGGCTGGTTGGGGTTGGAAGGGACCTTTAAGACCACCCATTTCCAACCCCCTGCCATGATTAGGGATTGTCTTGGCATCTCCAGGAATCAGGGCGAGAGTGATCATCAAATAGTGGGCAGAAGGGGATGGATGTGCAGGCTTGTGGCTTTTTGAGTTTTCATCAAAACATGAATCAGTGTCTAGATTTTTCCACATTCTTTCCATGTTTTTCATTGAAACCAATAATACAAAAAGAGAAAGAGGACAGGATGTGGAAAACATGGCTGAAGTTTGGATTTTATGCAACGTTTGTAACCTGGGTATAAAAGCATAAGGCTGTGACAGCTTGATAATAGTGCTGTACCACTCCATACTCACCAGGGCATGAAGAAGCCTCCCTGCACCACTGCCTGCATGGACAGAAACCCTGGCTGATGTGGGCAGGACACCATGCAGGGCCAGAACCACACTGGGACACTGGTGTGGAACCCACCATAGCTCACTTGGCCTGGCATGCCCTGGACTTCCCACTTCTAAGCAGCAGTACAGCAAGTGCAGAGAGCTGGCCTCGTTCTCAGAGCTGCCCTGTATTCCCTGGAAGTGCTGTAGCTCTCACAGGGGAATCGCTCTACTCAGCGGGTGCTGTTCAGAATTAATAAGGATTTTGGAATCTGACTCAGCACGAATACTTCTTTCCCTTGCTATAACATGTAAAGTTTTGCTAACTCATTCCTTAACCCTGCTTTCACAAAATTCCTTTAAAACTTCCTCAATTTCAGCATCGAATGCCAGGGGAATGCTTTCATTAAAGATAATGAGGAATTAGTTCCCTGTCCCATAAGATACTCACCTGAGAAGCTCCAAGATTCAATCAGTGCTTTGATAATTTTTAATACCTATTCTTTAATCAACCCAAAAGTTCAAGAAGGAGTCACACACAGACACTGTTTGGGAGTGAATTCTTCTTTGGGTATTTTGGGGGAGGGTTTCCCTTATAAAGCTAAATTTGACAACTCAAGTCAATGGTATTTTCAGCTGATGGAACCATGGAAAGACTTGATTGAAGGCGAGGGGATGGGGAGAATGGGGGGTTTGGTTTGTACCATAAAAAACGTCCACTTCACTCAAAAGCTATTTCTCTTCACCTGCCAACCCTCCCCCAACAACAACAAAGTCCTTTGATGTGGGATTTTGGGCCAGTTTAACCACAAACACACACAGACATGAAAAACTCATCCAAAGATTTTGTCAAATCACAGCTGCATTTTTTTCCCCAGAACAGACACATTTAGTTTGTCTTTCCATAATCCCAAATTATTGCAGCTCCCAAACAGTGTCTAAACTTCACTGTCACACTGGCCAAATCAGTTTTAGTTACTTTGCTTTCTCCATTGTGGGGGGCTCTGTGGGCTTCTGCAAAGGTTTGTCCTTAAAAGCAATCATCAATCACATGGAGCAGTATGTTGGCTCCAACTTCAATAATTCCTTCAAAATTCCATCTCTGAATTGGAAAACCTTTTTTCCTTTTCTCCCCGATTATCCATTCGAGTCCGTGCTAAACAGCAGATACTTATTAGAGAACATAGCTAGCTTTTAGTCATAAACAACTGTCTTTTGACACGGTCTAGTTTCAGCAAGGAACAGATCCCATGGTTGCTGTTAAAGGCACATGGTGACATCTAGTGACTGAATTGGATAGGGCAAGGAAGCAGGAAAAGTGGAGTTCCAAGGAGATTACCGCGTTTCAAAGGTCTGCTTCAGTAACAAATGTGAAGGTTAGTTTGAATTATTTATGGGGAAAAGAAGGGAAGAAAAGTCTTATTGTAAATCTTATTGTAAGTCTTACTGTAAAGATACAGAAAGAAGTCGGTTCAGGATATGAATGTGGAAAGATTTCACCTACGTGGATGAAAATGTATTTTAAACAAATTGGAATACACATTTTAATGGTGTCAGGGAAAACAGGTGGACTTAGGACCTAATCCTCACCTGCAGCTGATTTGTTGCTTCCCAGCTGATTCTCTGAGGTCAGCAATAAGGTGAGGACCAACTGGTCTATAAAAGCAGAAAGAATAGAGCTCTGGGGTTCTTTGGTGTGGAGTGCTTGGGCTGTGATAATGGACTTCATCCTGTGGAAGGCACGTTGGGTAAACGGCTTTTATTTGCAGTCTTCCTGGATGAAAGGTAAAGCAAGATGAATTTGAAAGGCTTCTTTTGGCTCTCGGGTAGATGGTTGTTGAATAATGCTGATCTAAGAGCAATTGGGCTATTGCAGAAGAGGATGGCTTTGGATTTAGAGGAGAGGTGATGTATTGTTTGCCCTGTGTTACGGGGAGGGGGAAAGAAAAGAAGTAATTTTGACACTGCTCTGAAAACTTACACTGAGAATCTGGTGTTGTGCCTGAACTGCAAACCTTCAGCCCATGGGACCAGCTTAGCCCATCTTGCTTGCTTTTCTTTTGCTATATAGGAACATGTGCTGGGGTTAGTAATTCCAGCACCTGATGAAAAGCTCTGGGAAGAGCTAATCCTTTCAACCCTAAAGGCTAAAAATGACCACTGCAACTCACTGACAAGCTGCTAAAGAGCCTACATATCTATGATTTGGGGAAGTCAGAGGTGCAAACAAACCTCACTACTAAGCCCAGGTGATGGTTTGATGGCTTAGTTCTGTTGTCACAAACAGGGTGAAAACATGTGGGATTTGTACAGTTCTGGAATGTTCCTTTGGAAAGGAAGGGTTTATGATCAGCTTGTGTGTAAGATTCGGAATGCTATCACCAGCCTCCTTAAGAAGAGTAGAGCATTAGTCTAATGGCACCAACAACCAGTTTCCAGCTTCCTATGTCATCTAGGACAAGTTACTTCACCTCTGAGTTGACTTGTTTTCAGTGTGGAACTGAAATGTTGTGTGAAACACTCAGACATTGATTGTCTCTATGATTTTCTATAATCCATGAGTTCTATTTTTAGGCAACTTTCTTAGTTACTGGCAGAAAATGTCTTCTTTGGTTTATGATATTTTTAATTGGCTCCCTTGACTTGCATTATTTGTCCATCTTATGTTCACTTCAACAGCAATTTGATCATTTGTGTTGGAACTAAAACCTCTGACATCATGTAGCAAAATAACTCATCCTAGAGTCAAGGTTTTATATTTGTGCCTTTACTTTAGATTGCTTGGCCTTGGAATGATCTCTGAGTGAGCTTTCTTTGGAATTGGATGACTGAGTCCGCAGCAAGCTTTGAGCAATGAAAACTTGCTGTGGCCCAGAGACAATAAGTTAAAGCTACAGGGTGGGTAGGTCCTAAGTAGAGCAAATAATGGATAACTCATGGTGTCCCCCAGCAAACTTGGGGTGGAAGAACAAAACCACCAAATCTGGTTCAATCTATTTGCTCCTGGTTTCCTCCAAAACTTGAAATTGATAGAGAGTGATAATTAAAGATTACCAGAGAAGGGCCATGAAGATGTCCTGAGGGCTGGTTGGAACTGGATGAGCTTTAAGCTCCCTTCCAATGCAAACCAGTCTGTGATTCTATGATCTCTTACAAGCTATTAGTGATGTCTTGATTTTCAAATGCAAAAAATGATTGAAACTTCAGTACAAGATTGACATGGGAATAAAGTAATAGGGGATCTGCTGACTTATATTTGCTGGTCCCCAAGTCTACCCAGTGTAGGCAGGGTTACTAACAAGCGCAGGTTAGATCTCTGCTCAAGTGGGTTCTTAATGTTTAACAATGGCATTTGTAAGTGACAGGATTTGACTTGATTTACCTTTGCATTTACTACTTCAGTAAAAGTTCCCATGCATTCTTTGGCAATCTAGTGCTTTATGAATTTTAATTAGAGCTCAATTCCACTGCTGCTGGAATGAGGCAAGTATGGAATTCTGAATTTAATCATGGCCTACGGGCCAAGATGCAAGTGTGGAATCCAAACCCCCTGCTCTGTGTGGTCACTTGGATTGCTTTAAAAATTCCAGAGCATTGAAATAGTTCCTTGTTCCAGTCTCTGTAGTCAAGGAATTTCAGACTTGCACTTCTCAAAACGAACAGGCACGTGTTTACTTAGCAATGTACCTGCAAATATCTTACGAGTCACAAATCTTACTATTTGGCTTGCCATGGTTCTGAATTATACTATGTACATAAAATACCAGTTACTCTGAATGAGTAACCTACTGCCTGCAACTCCAGAGCTCACTTTCAAGGAAATGCTACTCTGGACTCTTCCTCCCTTCACTTGAACTACTTGGATGTGGCTTTCCAGGTATGGCAGATCTCCTGCCTTCTGCAGGAGTGTCAGGTATGACACCAGGGCACTTGAAAAAGGCTCATGTTCCTTACAGGCTTCCACATAGTGGAAAAATACAAATCATAAGCTGCTTAAGATGTGCTAATTTTAGAAGCTCGGTGCATCCTTACTGTGAATTGCTAAGTGTGTAGATCCTGAGATCATAGAATGGTTTGGGTTGGAAGGGACCTTAAAGCTCGTCTAGTTTCAATCTCTCCCATGTGTCAGAGGTGACTGTGTGATACTTTGAGATCATAGTATTAAAAGGGAAAATTACTGTTTGTTTTCTGGTCAGAGTGCACTTGACTGCAAACACCTCCAAGAAAAATCAGGTAATTGAAGAACTGCTAGTGAGAACCAGAATGCTTCTGATCCAAAGTAACAACTTGCTCTTTCTTACTCAGTGTCATCTTGTGCTTCTGGCTTCAAATGCATCAGTTTGTTTAGCTAAAACCAGAGGTGTTTCTCTGGGCTGGAGCCCAAAATATGCTTCCAAGGGTTTGGCAGAAGCAGCAACAACAGCAAGAACACACATTAAAGAGAATGGGCTACCTACTTCACCAGCAGAAAGCTAGTGCTGTTCAAACTGCCTGAAGTGTTGACATGATTTGAGCAGATGTTATATTGAAAATATTTTCAGTTCTCTGTCAGAATATTGCTAATATTTGGGGTTTTTTTTTACATCAAATGGGACTATAGCCAATGGTGTTAATGGATGTCCAACTGCTTAAAATACTTGTTGGCCAAGACCAGAATCAATGTGCTTTTCAATTAGAGAAACCCTTTTTCTGACTGCATTACAGTTTAAGTCATGCCTCTCTATTGCTACCAATGTAAAATCTGGATGAGCAGGTACATTTGTGTATGTGTGTGACCATGGCTTACTTCTGGGCCAGCGGCTCCTGCAGGGCTCTGGCACGCTGATCCATCATTATTACTGACCTCAACTGAAACATTTTTGGGCAGTTGCTTAAGACTGAGCCGATTCTCTGTGCCTCCCAATGGCATAGTAATAAACTGAAAATAACCACACTTGTATCTTTTACTACACAGCACAAGCCATCACCTATACAGCAAAAGTCTTTTATTAAAAATCACAGCACACAGATCCTTTGGCCAATAAAGGCATACATGAAAGGACATAAATACATATACAACACGCTTAGGCAATTACCAAGAGTTTTCATCATCACAGAGAGCTTCAGGTTTCTTGCAGTTTATTTCCTATAGAATGCTCAGCAGTGTGCCACACTCCACCCCCAAATAGCAAAGTTGTGGCTGCAAAACACGTGCAGTTTCATTCAACTGTTTAAAACACTCAGCACAGTACCCCATGCTACTTCTGCTTCATAAAGGCACACAGATGTAGTATCCTTCAGCTTCAAACAGGCTACAAGTACCAAGTGAATCTGTTTCCAAGTTTTACTAGACATCAGCTAAATAGTATTAGAAAGAAATAACTGGTGTATTATGTTGGCAGAAAGCAGTTCCAGTTCCAAGGTAAAAGCACACCTTACATAGGTCAATGTAGCAACAGATTTGAGTCTCACAGGCAGTGTGCTCAGTAGTGAAGGTGTTGACAGTTTGTCAAGCACAGAGCAATATCAAACTCGTATTTCAGCTCTGATGCTGGAGCTGAGCTGAACAGAAACTAATAGAAAAGCAGCTCTTAAATGACCTTCCCATGCTTCTGGGCTTTTTGCTGCAAAGCTCACACCTTGGCCCCCAAAATATTAGCATTAACAGATATGAAATACAAATATAAGTGCTCAAAAATGAGGCATTTCAGCTCCAGAAAGTGGAATGTTTGTTAAAAGTATGACACACAGAAGCTGTATTGGAGCAAACTTCCCATGAACAAGGCTAGACATTCAGGAAGGAAAGTGTTTGCTTACAGGAATAGTCATTTCTAACTCGGGTTTGGTTTTTTAAATCTTTAACTGACTATAGGAGTTCTTGGAAGCTTGAGGGTTTAAGTGGAACTGTTTGTCTATTTACTATGGCAATTCATGGTTTAGCTGCTTATTTTTACACACTAAGTCATGTTGCACATTAACTGGAAAAATGAAATCAACTTTCTAGTTGAGTTTATGCCATTGTCAGCTTTAAATATTTCAGTATCAAATCTTAGATATGATCACAGCAAAGGCATGTCATGAACCATTAACTTTTCTTTTGTATCTATCAGCTTTGTAGAATGATAAATGCCTGATTTTACAAATAATTATAACATAAATGTGTAAATGATGACAAAAGGAGTGTTACAGATCAACCCACTGGTAGTCCTGAAGTCCTGTGAAGGGACACAGGTGACTGTGTCAAGTCTATACAAGCTTAACTTATAACATGTAACACACTGACCTCTAGAAAAGACAGTGATAATTTTTCCCCATACTAATAATAATATTAAAAAAGCAAAGTATTTCTGAAGAAAAAACTTGGAAACCAGAGAAAACACTATTCAAAGAAACATTAAAAAGCCCAATATATCACTAACCTGGACAATCTGTTTTCACTAAAGGCTCACAAGACAACTTTCCAGTCTAATATAGCTATAAAGACCAAAACCTGCTTACTTCTCAGCAGCATTTAAACATCCTTTTAACTGCTGCACCCACTGAAGCCAGACTCCTCCCCTGACTTTCAAGAGAGACAGAGATTGTTTTCAAGTATAAAAACATCATACATTAAACTTCTGAGATACTATCAGGAAACATGGAACCTAGTTCTGAGCAGGTATGAACACAGCCTTTAATACTCTATACATATGTTGTTCAAAATGTGCTTTAGATTTTGCTTTAGGAAAAATGGGCTCAGAAATGAATTTTGGACTGAAACCTTGTTTTCAAACTTCAGTGACTCACTCATGCAATACACAGATGTTTCTTGATTACCCAAAATAACATTCATAGGTCTTTCACATGCAAATTCTTGTTAGTAAAATATATAAAAAATAATCCTGTAGTAGTTAACGTTTTTCAGGGGTTTTCCATACAACATGTGGGGTGTCTGCTCTCTCCCAAATGTTTCAATTTATTTTTAGCATACAAAAAAAAGTCTAAAAACTTAAAACTCTTAATTCTGAGGAATTTCTCAGTTGAGTGGGATTGAAATCTAAGTGCTGTGTTTGCAGTAAGGGAGTTGCTTAGAAAATTAAAGCCATTTACCAAAGGACAAGAAGCTGTCATGTCTTCCATGTCAATGTGTTTTGCAACTTTTTATAAGAGGAAGTAGTGACAGGACACGGGAATGGCTTTAACCTGCCAGAGGGGAGATTGAGATGAGCTCTTGGGCAGAAGCTCTTCCCTGTGAGGGTGCTGAGGTGCTGGCACAGGGTGCCCAGAGAAGCTGTGGCTGCCCCATCCCTGGCAGTGTTCAAGGCCAGGTTGGACACGGGCTTGGAGCAACCTGCTCTAGTGGAAGGTGTCCCTGCCCGTGGCAGGGGTTGGGGCTGGAGGAGCTTTAAGCTCCCTTCCAACCCAAACCACTCCATGAGTTTAGGTTTCTAGAGTTAGAGCAAAACATGGGTAACCTTAAGCAGAAAATGGTGTAATGCAGCTATGTCAGACCAAGATGTAAGAGTGGTCCCCATCATCCCTGAGCTGTGCTCCGGGGAAGTGATGTGCTGTGCTGCTGTTGAGATCAGCGATGTACTTTAGGGTGCACACTAGTTCTTGATGCAACAGAATTTCTTAACTAGTACTTATATGCAATGTGTTTCCCATGGTGTCGAATATCAGCTGGAGATCCAGCTTTTCTCTCCCATTAATTTTGCTAGCAATAAAAAACACTTTTTCTCTGAGGAGTGAAGATGGGAGTTGTGGGTTGGGAGAATCAAAGTCAACAATGTAAACAGCTTCTGTGAGCACAGTTCTTGATAGAAATGGAGAAACAATACATTCTACTAGCTCCAGAGACATGCAGCAGACTCTGATCTGCAGTTCAGATCCTAGTACTTTAAATAATGGCGTTTACACCAATAAATTCAAGCACTGCTTGATATGTAAAACTCCTGGACATTACAGTACCTCCTTAAATTTAAAATTACATTTATCTATCTTATTTTTCCTATACACAATACATTTTCAATAATTATAAATAAATACATTACAAGCATTTAACCACATATATACACACACAATACTAAGAACCCCAAATGGCAAGTAGGTATTTTTGTTCTTAATGCTAAAAATCAATCGAAGTTTCCTGTAATCTTGTTAAACTCTTGTTTTGGAATAGCATACCTTGCTGCAAAGCACATCTGCCTAGCTCAATACATAAGCATGCATTAGAATGGACACATGCTAAAATAACTTGCCTTTTTTTTTTTTTTCCCCCAGTATCTTAATTTGTATTAGAAGGAAGTCAAAGATTTGTTTCAATTTGCAACAGAGAATTATCCTCTGCAGAAAGCTTTCCCTAATCATCAAAGATTGGATTAAAACAAGAGAAGAGTAACAAAACCCCCTCCTACTTGATTCCTTTGGTATGAATTGCTAACTTATTAGAAAGATATTAGCACTCCTTTTCTTTCTTTTAATTATTTAATCTGCAGTTAGTGTCTTCCTGCAGGTAGGAGCAGACACTGACCTTGGGGGAGGAGGAAATGGAACTGTATCAAAGTGCAGTGTGCAACAAACAGTAAAACTGATAATTAAGAATGCCCTTCAGGCATGAAAGTGAAAACTGCTTACACTGAAAGATCTGATGCTGACAAAGGTTACTGAAGTCAGTAGCTCTGTACTGCGTATTAGAGCACCTGCCATTCAAAAGTGTTTGAATGATAAATGGGCTTTGAAGATAAATAACATGGTGAGGTTGTGTGATTGTCCTGTCTGCGTTCACTGCCCAGTACTGGATCTGATACCAACCACCTCTGTCAGCACAAGAATGACTTGTAGTGCAGACGGGACTAAGGGTCATGATCCCATTTACTGACCTGTCACTTGAGCACTTAACTCGGACCTCCTGTAATAATATTTTTAGTTCCACTAAAAGGTGCTGCTGGGGAAAAGGAGGGAATTCATAGAGTTAAGCTTTGAGCATCTACAGGTGACTGTTGTTGGATTAGTCTCCTTAGATTGCAGTGTGTCTCCTGAGAAGAGGGACAAAGTTCTCCCCAGGCAGGAATTTGGCTGGTGGAGGAATCAATTTCTCTTGACTACACACAGAGTTTACTTTCTTAGCTGAAGTACCCATGTCAGGGCAATCCTGCCTGAACTCTGAATAGCTTCCACTGATCTAATCCTGCTAACTTACACTTTACATAAGTAATCCAGAACAATATAAAGCTGAAGCCTACAATGTCTGACCTTGTAGTCATCACTGAGATTACTTATTGTTGGGAGAGGAAATGTCTCTTCATACACAGGGTGTTTGGAGGATAAGCAAGAAACAACACCTATGTCTAACAACTGAAGGCTAGCTTCATAGCATAACTATTTGCCCCCAAAATAATATATTCTGTATCTGCCAAATACCATAAGTCATCCACCTTCCTAAATATTGACTTACCCTGTAGCTGCCAGGTAATTTATATACATGATTTCTTTATAACAACAAAAAGCTTAGAGACAAGTTATACAGGTCTAGTAATGCCATTCTTGTAAACTAGAACACTGGCCAGAGAAAGAGGCTCTCTCCCTCCCTTAACACAAATATCCTGCATACAGTTGCTCCCTTCACTTGACTGCTTATGACAATAATCAGCCACCTGCTTCCACTGGCATTAGCAGCTGATTTGCAGCCCCACTAGAACCTTCAAACCTTGCCAAACTGCCACTTCTTCCTTGCCAAGAAATAAACAGCAGATGCTAGTTTGACAATCTTATAGCCAGCATAAAGGCCAGGCATGATCTTTAGCAAATAAATCTTACCATCCATTAAAAATCTTCCAGCAACTTTTCATTCAAGTTATATCCCCCCCAAACTTTCTGTACTATCCAGATTTTGCAACCTGTTACTTGCCTTCAATCCTGTCATCTGAGCCCTTCCATGCTTTTTGTCATCTATTTCTTTTTTCTCTTAAGCATCTCTGCATCATCCCACATCAGTAGCTCTTAGGAGTTTCAGGGTTTCATTGATTGTGACATAATGAAACGTGCAAAATCTTTTGAGTAATCTTTAAGCCCTAGTTACTGGGATTCTCCCCAACAGTAACCAAGAATCCACCAACATTCCACCTCTTCTTTCCTCAGACTTTCACGGGATGCCATCCTTCCTTTGGCAACACTGCGAAGGAGGCACTCCCCAGTCATACATGTAGGAAAGCCTGAGCTTAACCTCCTCTTTACAGAGTTTTCCTTCTTTAGCCAGGGTCTGGTGCTTTTCCAGCATGTCCTCGATGCTTTGCTTATGAGTTACTATGTACTTATTGTTGCAACCTCGTGACTTATACTCAGTGTCAAAACGAGGGTCGTGCACTCTCTTCACGTCAATGGGAGCCAGCCACACGCCCAGGGAGACATCCTCGCTCTGCCACATGTTCAGGTAGTCCCTGCTAATACGCAAGTAGTGCACCAGATCGGCAGAAATCACATAGCCACCACCGAGCGCATAGGGTAGGTAGTAGTCACAGAGCACCCAGGCGCTCTCTTTCCATTTGCCACCAGATTTCACTCGACCACGGCCGGAAAAGAAGCCCCAGTAGAGGCGACGTGGCTCCTTGGCTCTCAGCTCTTCTACAAGCACGTCCAAGCGGACAAAGGTATCGTCATCGGCCTTCAGGGCAAACTGAAAGTCCAGGTGCAGATCCAGCCACACATACGTGGCCAGGACTTTAGCAGTCAGGTTCTCGTAGGAATCCCGCAGCTCTGGCAGGAGGAGGAGGTCTCTGTGCCGGCTCTGCTCCAGCTCCAGGCTACGGAGCTCCTCTGCCCC